>NW_027395824.1:0-51990 GCF_047715665.1 Aspergillus karnatakaensis | reverse complement strand
CAGCCTGCTTCTCAGCCATCTTCACCAACCGCCCCGTAACGCCCCCCCGCGGCCGAACATAGAAAACCAGCCTACCCCCCTCCGTACCTCCACGCCCAGCAACAGAACAGATCGTAAACGGATGCATAGTCAACCTATGCAACCCCCCCGCAAGAAACCGGATATACATATGCTGCCCCGGAGACCAAGCCATGGCCGTGTCAATGGAGATTTTCAGCGTCTGGTGTGTTTCCCTGTACAGCCGCGCCTTGAGGCGCACTCCGTGCTCGAAATACATCTTGCATTGGGCGTATGCCCAGCACAGGGTGTAGAGGACGGCGGTGGCGATGAAGTAGTCCCAGCTCGACATGCGGAAGTCGCAGTGGAAGAAGAAGAAGAGGATGAAGGTCAGTGCGGCGGTGTAGTGGCCTGCTTTGAAGAATTCGTAGTAGCGGTTTCTGTCTTTGTTAGTCAGTCATCCCATGAGGAGAGGAGGAAAGGGAAGGGAAGAGAAGAGAAGATGTATACCTGATCCACGGAATCGACATGGCCATCAGCCATGTCTGTGCTAGCAACGCCACTACACCGGTCACCCACACCCCGCCCATGTTCCACTGCATGACGATGTCGCCTTTCCAGATGTGGAAGACGATGAAGGGGAATGTGTGCACTAGTGCGAGTACGTACATCGCCCACGCGACCCAGTTGTGCCAGACGTTGAGCTTCTCGCTGGAGATGCCGGTTAGGGCGGTTATGGGGTTTGCTTTGGCGCCGAGGACACTGAACATAGTAAATCAGGAAGGGGCTTCGAGAATTAGAGGGAGAGGTGGTGCGTACAAGAGGAATGGCATGCACGCCAGCGCCATGAAGCCGGCTCTTGTGGCGATGGGCGGGGAGTTGCCGAAGCTGATTTCTCGCGTGTTGGGCCAGTAGTATGGGCGTGGACCGAGGGTCATTGCTAGGTAGAGAGTGATGATTAGCTGCGGTGTGGAGGAGATAAAAGGTAGGGTAGATGAATGTACACAGGAAGTAAGCTGCCCCCGCGGCAACCAGCAACAATCCGCCGAGAGACTGTGTATTCCAGTGTCGAATTCTCCAGCTTCGATAAGACAGGAATCGAAATAGAGCAGCCAGACGAGACCAGCCTGCTGTTTGCTTTAGACGGCTAGGGGCAAGGATGGATGCTAGATGGCCGATTGTGAAGAGGCCAACGGCAACGAGGAAGAATGCCACCGTGGGTAGAGCGTAGCGATGGTCAGCTTGGTACCAGTTTACCCAGTATCCGGTTTTGTAGGCGCATTGTTCCGGAGTCATGGTGCATTCGCCCGGATCTCGATCCGAGTGCAGCATGACTGGCTGGTCCAGCCAGGGTACCATGCCCATGGACATGTTGAATAAGTATCAGCGAAGTAGAGAAGAGATAGTTAAGTGAGTTCCTGTCTGAGTAGCAGAAAGGTCTGCTGCAGGAAGAGAATTTGTGTAGCTCAGCAGTTCCTGGTGTACCGAGCGGGAGAAAGGGAATGCCGGCTGTCATAACGGACGCACCTCGTGGCTCGCACATAGATTGAGGAGTACACTTGCAGGCTGCAGGCTATTCAGCTGCGCGCATTTGAGCAGATTTCTAGCCAATAGAACAGCAGCCATTTGACTTTTAGTGGGTGATGGCCCCAGTCTCGGGAGGCCCGCCCAGTGCTTGTCCTGCGGTTGGCAGTGCTTAGCACTGCCAATATAATTCTGGTTTCCTGCTTAAATCCGGTCGGTTCCCGCTTTTGTTCCGTCTCTCCATTGTTATCTCCCTCTCTCTTCGTTTCTCTGACATCTACTAAAATGGATATGAACATGGACATGGACATGGACATGTCCACCACAACATCCTCCATGTCAATGCCAACACCCACCTCCGACAAGTCTAGCATGTCCAGCATGCAAATGGACATGTCAACAATGTCAATGACCTTCTTCACTTCCTTCAAAACGGTCCTCTATTCACCCTCTTGGAATCCCACCTCCGAAGGCCAATACGCCGGCACCTGCATATATCTCATCGTACTCGCCGTCATCCTGCGTGTTCTTATTGCCTTCAAGCCAATCCTCGAGAGAAGCGTGTGGACTGATGGGCCGCGAGGCCAGAAGCCGTTGATACTACATGGAGACCCGGAGAAGAGCGTCGAGACAGGTTTACAACGGGACCTCAAGAGCCAGTGGTCGAACTGGAAGATCAATTCTGCAGGCTGTCGGGCTACGTATGAGGTTGTTCTCGCGGGTGTTGCATATCTATTGTACGTTGTATTCCCCCGTGGTACTTCTGCTCCACAGCTAACATGACCTAGAATGATTGCGGTCATGACCATGAACGTTGGATATTTCCTTTCTGTTCTTGGTGGAATCTGGCTGGGGACGTTTATCTTGGGTCATCTGGCGGCGGATAATCTGTGGTCTCATCACTGACATAGGCTTGTTATTTAGGGCTATGTCAACGCAGCTCTCCACATACCTAATGCCCATTAGCTGCCTCGTATATTCCTGTCGTATATTCCTGTCAGCACTAGCCTCAAGCTGTCAGCTTCAGTGGGTACCCCAGCTATATAAACACCCCTCCAGCCTTCCCAAGTTCCTACAAGAAGTCTCCAACAATCTTACCTCAAATCCATCATGATCACCCCTCAAGACATCACCATCGTAATCTGCCACGGCTCCTACCACACCCCCATCGCATATACCCCCTTCATCAACGCTCTCAAAAGCCAAGGCTACGAAGTCCACTGCCCGCAACGCCCAACCTGCGACCTCTCCAGACTCAACGTCGGCGACACCGCAAACCCCGATTTCACCAACGACCCCCCACCAGGCGGGTATCCAACAGACACAGACGACGTAGCCACCACCCAAGCCCTCCTCGACCAACTCATCAAGAAAGAAAACAAACAGGTCCTTCTAGCCGCGAGGTCATCAGGCGGATACATCGCAACGCAGGCAGCAACACCAGCGTACCAAGCTCAAGCCCGAAAGAGAGCCGGCGAAAGCGGCGGCATCATCGGGATCTTCTATTTCGGCGCATTCCTGATCCCCGTGGGGGAGTCGGTGCATACATTCTTCAATAAAGACGTTAAACCGGATGATCCGCTGCCTCCGTTCTTTAAATTCTATGTATGATTCTCTCCTCTCAACTCATAATAACTGCCAAACCAAAAGATAGAGATAGAGATAGAGATGTTGACTGACCATGGCAAGAAAAACGGCCTCGGCACATTCGCCCACGCAGCAGAATACCTCTTCCACGACCTCCCCGCCCGTGAGGCTGAAAAGTGGGAGAGGACGCTCACGGCGGCGCCGAATATGTTTTCGCCGCTGACGAATGATGCGTACTCTGCTCTTCCCTGCGCGTATGTCGTGCTGGATAACGATCGGATTCTCCCGCGGGGGTATCAAGAGGGGATGGTGAGATTGCAGGAGGAAAAGGGGAATAGGGTTGTGGTCTTCCATGCGCCGGCGGGGCATTCGGTGCAGCTTAGTTGGGTGGATGGGCTTGTGGGGGTTTTGGGGGAGTTTGTTGGGGGTTTATAGTGCTAAATGTTGGTTATTGGGGAAGAGCTCGGAGGTTCTTTTGCTCTAGTTTCTGGAACTATGTAGCGACTTCAGTAGATGTGTCTGTGTATGATGCGTCTAGCAGGAAGGTAGGGCTACGCCTGATACAGAAAAGAGTCCACTTGTGGAAGAGCGGTTGGCCTTCCTGTGCCCTGTACAATGTATTCGCAGGGCAGGGCAGAGCAGAGCCGAGCAGAGGTGGTATCTTAACTAGAGAACTAAACGCCCAAGAGGACTAATCACTTCACATCCCGGTACGATCATGAAGAGAGACAAAAGTAAAGCTGCCGTTAAGAGAATTATATCCAAGCATCACCGCAGTAGCTAGCTACCTACCTTCCGGTACCTCAAAGCCACACAGACTACTTCGTGAGTAGCATAGGCAACGCCGTATAGGCTGGGCCAACCACCTCCGCAACCCAACCCCCAGATCACCACCTGCACTCAAACCACCTTCTCCCCCCTCTCCGCCCTCCCCTTCAACTCCCCCGCCATAATCTCCGCATGCCCCGCCCTCTCGACAGGATACTTCCTAAAAAACCACGCAAAAACCGCCGTACAAACACAAAGAACCCCCAACCAGCTCGTCGTCGTCGCAAACCCCGGGATATACCTCGGCGCATCCTTATCCGGCCACAGCCAGGTCGAGTAGATACTGCTCGCGTTGCCGATACTATTGATGAGAGCAATGGCGATGGCGCGCTTGGCCGCCGGCCGCGGGATCACGTCGGACACCCAGGTCTTGACGAGCGGCGAGCAGCCGTAGATGGTGCCGAAGGCGAAGATGGTGAGGACGTACTGGGCTGTGCGTTGCGAGGGGGGCAGGGTCGCGACGGCGATGAACAGGACGCACCCGATGAAGGAGAGGGCGCAGATGAATTGCCATTTGCGCTTGTAGCGGTCGGCGAGGTAGCAGGCGCCGACGACGTAGACGAGGGCGGCCATGTAGGCTGGGATTGTGTGGTCTGGAGTCTTATTTTAGTCTTGGGGGGGTATGACATTCTGTGATAGGGGAAGGGAGCTTACATTGGCCTGTTGGGCCGGTCCAGCCGAAACTCTCGACGAGGGTTGGGATGAAGTATTGCATTGTTTGGGAGCCGGTGACGAGGACGAAGAGGAAGCATTGGGCCCATACGCGCCAGTCGGAGACGGTCATCTTGAAGGCTGTCCAGTGGGGGATTTGCTCGGCGCCGGTGCCTTGAGTGAGGCCGATGCCGTCGACGGCGAGGCGGTTGCAGGCGAGGAGGCTCTCTTCTTCGGAGAGGAAGCGCTTGCTGTTGGAGGGGTAGTCGGGCATGAGGAAGAAGATGACGATGGAGGCGACGACGGAGGCGACACCTTCGAGGATCTGTAGCTATTAGTATGGTTGTCATGAGAGTGATGGGGAAATCTCACGAAAAGCCATCGCCACCCAGGCAGGCCGGCAGCACCATCCATGTGGTCTGTAATTACACCCGCGAGAAGACCGGAGATGGCCCCAGCGAGGGGCACAGAGGTGTACAGCAGCGCAAACCGGGTCGCAAGCTCATATCGGCGATACCAGGAAGAGAGGAAAAAGGCACAGCCTGGCGCGAAACCGGCCTCTGCGAAGCCAAGCAGGAATCGCATACCGGCCAATTGACTCCAGTTCTGTGTGGCTCCCATAAGAGCTGCGAAAGTACCCCAGACCAGACCAAGACCAGGAAGGAAGACAGAAGGGCGGACACGGGTCAGGATCATGTTGGCGGGAACTTCAAAGACAAGGTAGGAGATGAAGAAGACGAGCACGATGATGGAGTACTGCGAGGAGGTGAGGTTGAAGTCATCCTCCATGCCGCCGGTTTTGGCATTCCTAAGCTGTTAGCAAGCTTGTTCAATACACTCGGCTGGCGAAATACACACCCAACATTGGCTCTATCAAGAAAGCCCAAGAGGTAGAGAACCCAGCAGCAAGGCAAGATTCGCCAGTCCAGCTTGCGGACAAGTCTCTTCTCCTCGCGCGTCCCCTCAACCCATGAGTCGGCAATCTGGTGAGCTTCAGCAGCAGCATACTTGCCATCTAGCTCGGCATCCTTCTCGCTAGAAAGACGCTCAACATGATGGTCAAGGCTAGCTTCTTTCTCATTGGCGTGCGACATGTTGGTAATCTGCGAACGAGGACCCTGATAGAAGAAAGCCACCTGGGTCGAGCAACCCCTATATAAATAATTTGCTCAAGCAAAGCTACCCCATGGGGGAAGTGGAGAAGCTAGAGTCGACATCGGCAAAAGCGCCGCGCAGATCCTGCTGGAGTAGCCCGTCTGTGCTATCGGTGAAAGCGCCGTGGGTAGGTGACGGAGAACCTGCGAGATCTGATCTCCTCAGGCTATAACTCTCTCTATCCTAGTAGCCTTCTTCTTCTCTTCATTCACCGCATTTCCATTTCACACACTACACCATGGCCATCGATCTACCCCATTCCGACCTCCCCCGCCGTCCGCGCATTGCCGTGACACTAGGCGATCCTTCAGGCATTGGGCCCGAAGTTGCCGCCAAACTACTCAGTAACCCAGCAAACCGCCAAAGAGCCGACATCGTCGTCTTAGCAGACGAGTCCGAGTTTCAGTCCGCACGGGCAGACGCAGGTGGTGTCGAGGTTGCCATCTCATCCGGTCCTGCCGGGCCGCATGGAATCCAGATCCTCGACGACAACTCCGCCGCACAGTTCCAGTCAACACGCGGCCAAGTTTCAGAGGCGAGCGGTGCTCGCAGTATCTACCAACTAAAGCGAGCGTTGAAGCTCGTGCAAGCCGGCGAGATCGACGCCATCGTCTTCACCCCACTCAACAAAAGCTCGCTCAAGCTCGCCGGCATAACAGAGGAAGACGAGCTACGCTGGTTCGCGAACCAGCTAAATTTCAAGGGCGTCACAAGCGAGATCAACATCGCCGGTCCGCTCTGGACCGCCCGCGTAACAAGCCATATTGGCGTCGAGGATGTCGCGGCGCGGATCACAAAGGAGTCTACGTTGAAGGCCATCGAGCTGCTCCACAGACTACGGCACGCCTCCCCCCCCTTCCCTCTTTTCAGTCCCTGCAATACCTCAACTAACACTGCAACAGATGGGAATCCGGCATCGAAACCCCCCGCCTTGGCGTCTGCGCGCTCAACCCACACAACGGCGAAAACGGCTCCTTCGGGCGTCAGGAAATCGACCACATCAGACCTGCTGTTGCGGCTGCCGTCGCCAAGGGCATCAACGTGCAGGGGCCGTTCCCCTGCGACACGATCTTCCTCAAGCGGGAGCACTTCGACGGCATCGTGACGATGTATCATGACCAGGGCCAGATCGCAATGAAGCTACTCTCGTTTGATGGAGGCGTGACTGTACAGGGGGGACTGCCGATTCCTGTTGCGACGCCGGCGCATGGCACGGCGTTTGATATTGCGGGGAAGAATCTGGCGGCTGTGACGAGTACGCAGAATGCGTTTGATGTTGCGGTGACGATGGCGGAGAGGAGGATTCTTAAGGAGGCGCGGGGTGTGGGTGCAGGTGAGGTGGAGTTTGTGCCCGTGAAGAATGGGCATGCTGCTGTGGTGGAGGTTGTTAGTACTTCTTGCTGTTAGGATAGAGTATCTTGTATAGATTGGTTCATAGTGCTCGGGTTTTATACACTATACAAGACATAACTATATCAGTCTGATCCTATAGCACTACTTAGGTATAAGACAACTACAGAAACGCCAACTCGGAATCAATAATCTCAATCCCAAACAGAAACCCATCATCAAACCGCCAATCCAGATCGCCCGTGAGATCAAACAGATCCGGCTGGCGAGTGATATTGTCCACCAGACCGGAGTCAGTGTTAGCAGCCGTCCCTACACCCTCGGTATCCGGGATATCAGGGTAGCTGTAGTCGACTCCCAGCCCGCCACCCTGCCGCTGGAGCGGTCCCTCTCTCGAAACTGGGTTTGCGACTGGCACCGCAACAGCATCCTTAGCCCGGGAGACTGAGTACAAGAACCCTTGCCTGCTATCGTCTCGTGTCGGCGAAAACCGCTGAAGTAACTCCCCTAGCCCGGTAACAACCTGCCTAACTACATGTCGTTGGCTGGCGTTATCCGCAACCTGATTGAGTACTCTTACCAGGCGTTCGACATGATCTAGCGCCGTCTTCGTATGGAAATTCAGTCCGTACTGCGAGAGATCCGTTGGTAGATAGAGCGTGCCATCAACCAGACCGGGAGCAGCAGCATGAGAAGCCGACTTGCCAAAGACAACCGCCATCTTAAGCAGAAACGACGCACAGACGGCGATCATCGCGTGCATAAAGATCGGTAACCCTATCAGCGCCCGCTGCAGATTTGTATCTTCCACGATGAGTCTAGACGTGTTCATCGCCGCCATGATTGCGATATTGGAGGCTTCCTGTCTTTCCCAGTTCATGTCGAGGTTCATACTATCCGCATTAGCTGAACAGGTTGAAGCGTCTCGCGCGGATATACCACGAAGAGCCACAGAATTAAGCTGAAATCGCGCGAGATGGTAGTAAAGCGCATTGGCAGCCGGCGGGATGAGACTGTCTCGTCTCGCAGTCATTCCGGCCTCTCGCGACTGATGCTCCAGCCGCCACTGGTCGACAGAGATATCGAACTCCTTCAACTTCTCGAAGTCGGCGCCGCTGAGCTCGAGATCTGGATCGCAGCCGTGCATGAAATATCCGCTTGCCAGGATGCGGAAGAGCTTCACCTGCGCGACGAGCCCGTGGTCGCCCTTGGAAGATAACCCACTAGTCAGGAGTTTCTCTGCGTTTCGGATTGCGGCGTCCTCGTGCATCATTGGGGGTCTGCCGTACGCGAGCGCGAACTGGTGGTCGCAGACATAGAGCACATACCAGAGTCGAACGCGCTCGTAGGATTCTAGCGACCCGCGGGCGAACTGGAGGGAGGATTTGTGGAGGTTCATTTCTGTTGCGACGCGGACGGCGCGGCTGCAGAGGGCCCAGCTGAGGCTAGTTAGGTAGAATGCGCCGATGCAGAGGGCGCGGATGACGTCGAGGTTCTGGCAGCGGAGGAGACATGAGCCGCGCATGAGGGAGACGAAGGCGCCGTAGGTGGCGTGCAGGGATTGTTCGCGGTTGGGGATGTGGAGGGCGGCGACGGTGAGGACGACGGCTACCAGTAAAGAAGAGGACTGGCGTGCTTCCTGGAGGGTCTTGTGGCTGCAGAGCATGCCGTCCCATAACAGGGGGTTGATGTGGTAGCGGTAGTGGTCGAAGAGGAATTCGGCTTCGGCGAGGGGGAGGGCACCCTGCGTTATGAAGTCGGGGCCGTTTACGTCGGCGGGGTCCACGCGGATGAGCTGCGAGTTGTTGGGGTCGGTGAGGTTGTAGAGGTTGTTCATGGGCAGTGGGACGAGGTCGGAATCATCGCGATGGCCGATGGAAGGCCCTTCGGGTGTAAAGTTTCCCCCGACAGATTCGGCATGGACGGTGCTCAGGGGGGATAGAACCTGCATTGATTGCTCTGGGGGAGATGTCGGATTGGCAAGGCTAGGCAGACTGTTGTGTCGGAGTAGTTGCTCAACAGCATCCTTGAGCCGGTCAATTGTCGCCGATGCCTGCGCTTTCCATTTGGCATCCTCATCAATGAACTTCTGCGCGAAATTATGGGGCACGCATTGTACGCCACTCCTCCGACATTTGTTGCATGCTGTCTGACCGGGTTGGACGAAGCATTTGATCTTGTGCTTTTTGCACTCGGCACCTGGACAGTGTTAGCTCCATCTTGACAAGTATGGTGTTGTTCTCACAAGCGCGAGTCAGCCGCGGCTTCGCGGGACTATCAGTATCGCTGAGCCTCGGACGCTTGTTGCTACTCATTCTGCAGATCAAGATGGATAGAGAACCGGGGTGGGCGGCGGAATGGCCGACTATATGGGGAGATGAGTTGGAGTCGTCGGCGCTTTTGCCGAGCTGCAGGATTTGCGGGGTCGGGGCTGTCCGTGGCAAGCCATGGTCGTCTGATCTATTGCTATCAGACAGTTTAATTCTGCTCTTGAGAGCAGGGGCTAAGCATGGTCCAACTGACAGAGGAGGCAGGCCTATTCTATCCCATCTTTCCAGTCAGATCACCCAAGGTAATGATTATCATACGTCAAGCATTCGCTAGATTGTAATGATCAAATGTTAACTACCAGCGGACAATCATGCTACCTTGGTCCTTGGACATATTGGGGGAAGGGTAGGGTGTAACTTCTGTCAGCGAGGCCTGTGAGATTGAGGCAATCCTCTCACTTGTAACAAGCAGGAGCAAATCCCTAGGAGGAGAAGCGATGAGGAAAACGACTCTATATCGCATCCCGATGTGACGTTGAACAACATATCGAATAAATAAGCCCGAGCTTCGCACAGACTTCACTGGCAGGGTATTACAACGCAAGGCTGAACGTCGGGACTGACCGAACGTCAACTATTGAGACCACTGCTACTGGCAATCATCGAAGGCCGACGGTTACATGTCAAGGAATCCATGCTTTTTCATCAGAGCTTCTGCACGAATTAAGCCCTGTGCTTTGTGGTATCTGTGTTGGACCCACGAGGCTTGTGATACCTTCATCGGCTTTGGTCTATCATAGTTCGACCACTACGCCTTGGAATCTGCAAGTCAGAAATTGTCGGCACGGTCTGGAATGCGCAAGCCGCTTTGAATGTTGCTCAGAACCCTTCTTTGCCACATCTATAAGAGACATCTTCAGCTAGACAAGACCAGGACATGGCCTTGCCCAGACTTCATGTCATACAATACCTAGGTAGTGCTCTGTGTTCCCATTCTAAGCCAACAGTGTGTAGTGGTGCGCTATCTTCATCCTTCTCTATCGTTTTTCTGCTTACCGTATGCAGCCCACCGAAAGTGATACCTACATCCGATAGCTTCCAGATTGCCTTCACCTGGACAGAGTGTTCAAATGCAGCTTTAATAGGAAGAATCCCAATGACTCAGTATTGCTCTTCCACTTGCCAACAGCTGTTCATCACTTATAGGGAAGTTACTAACTCGTCCCGCCCTAAGAGCGAATTCCAGGTCAAGGGGGAACAGTCCATATAGAAACTTGCTATCCCCACTAGCCAGACCTATTACCTCTTTCTTGCAAATATGTCATGCTATTCGCGCACTCACGACAAATACTGGGTCGACAGCATCTGGATCGAATGCTAATCAGCTAGTCTTACCCACAAAGTGCAGTATTAATATGCCCAAGAAAGCTACTCTAACATGCTGCTAATCGCGTTGAGCATACTCTGGCCCGATGCAGAGACCTAGAAGCGAAGGTCTTCGGTAGGCGGCCGAATATACCCTGAACGGCGCATAGCTGCTCGTCCAGGCTGTTCAGGATCAAATCATGTTGCACCACAGGAGGATTGTACAATCGAGAAGATGATGTGGAGACCTCAATTTCCTTGTCAGAACTTGGCAAATCAAGTAAACACCAATCCCAGGACTCATAGTTATCTCCGAAGCGCATCACAGCTGAATCCCGAGCGGAGCACTTACAGGGTTCTTCAAGGCCCGATGCAAAAATCATCGGGTTAAAGAAGCTAGAGTGTATAACTAGATGTCCGTCAGCCTAAGCTTACAGGGCGATTATAATAATATTTGAACCTGTCATGCCCGAGCTCGAATCTTCAAAGCTTGGCCTAGAGAAACTCAACGACACAAGCCCCGTGCTCAATCTTTACCATGACAAATTATCAAACAGATACTCCAGCCCGGGTGACAGGTCCCGTCCTCATTGTATGTTGAATACCCAACTTAACTGAGCTTCCAGCTAACCTCACTCCCAGGGCGTAGTCTGGGGCGGCACAGCTCTCTCCTTCCTGTTCATCACCGCACGTACCCTCGCCCGGATCTTCACCTTCCGCCGTCTCTGGTGGGACGACGCCTTTGCAATTACTGCCTGGCTGCTGGTTCTCGCGCAGTCAGTCACCCTGCAGACGCAGCTAGATAGTATATATCTCCATTATCAGGTCACCACCGGCAACATCATAGCAACGCCTGAGATACAGGGTCGGATAGAGACACTATTCCGTGCGGAGTGTGCGGTCCTGATGTTCTTCTATGCTTCTTTGTGGTCGATCAAGGCGTCCTTTCTGATCGTCTTCCGTAGGCTCGCGGGCGCGAGTGAGCGGTGGGTGGTCTGGTTCTGGTGTGTTGTGGGCTTCGTCGTTGCCGGGTATGTGGTTTGTCTAGGCGATAATCAGTATCGGTGCTTGGTAAATGATCATGCCTATATACAAGGTACGTTGTGCTTGTTTCCCTGTCTTGCATGGTACAGTGGCAAGGCGGCCAGCTAAGCATAGCCAACGCAGAACACTGCACTCAGCCAGACGCAACTCTATACCTGTACACTGTCCTCATCGTTAATATGCTGCTTGACGTGACTACTGATATGGCAAGGAGTCAGCCTTAGTCTGGCCCACCTTGATCCTTATATTCAAACTCCCGACACGTCGAAGACATATAAGTAACTCACTTCCCATTCTTCTTCATTACAGTCATCAGCCTCCCCATCAGCCTCCTTTAAAACTCACTAATCCCGCTCCGTCGCAAGCTCCTCCTCATGGGCATTCTCTCCCTCGCCATATTCATCATCGTCATGGCAATTATCCGGGTTGCCGTCGTGGCAAGCAAGAACCGCTTCAGCGATGGCACCTGGATGTGGATTTGGAGTTTTGCAGAGCTTACCGTCGGTACGTGCCCTCTCATGTTGTTTGCCTGGCTTTCCCCTCTTCACCTACCTATATACCCACCCCTTCTTGGATTAAGGCACGATGCTCTCAAGAGCTGTTACTGACAAACTCTGTAGCCAACATCATAGTCGCCCTCGCATCCTTCCGACAGCTCTTCGTCGTTCAGACGAGAAAGGATCCAGGTGATGTAGAGTCAGACTCCCCGATGAAGACTCCGAGCGCTGGTGAAGAGGTGATATCTGGGAATATCATGCAGCTGCAGCTGCAGCATATTCGCACTTTGTCTGAGCGGGGATGTAGTGACAGTACGTCTTTGGATACTGTTGGAGGCCAGCAGAAGAAAGTGTAGAGGCTTGTAGGTGTGCTAGTTTTGAAGATGGAGGATGTTCAGCGCAATGTTCGTTATTGAGATACATTCCACAATGCTCAAGGTTGCACGTGAGATTTACGTAAACCCGTAACTACACCTAGATTCTTCATCAATGACTTCAATTCCAGTAGAGGAGAGAGGTACTCCGTAACTAACTGGTGTGCTTATGTTGAAAGAGAGCCACCCGATCCGACAACCTTGAGAATCACAAGTCAGGGCCAATCAACCCACAACAGGCCCGGAAATTGCAATATATTGCTATTGGCCATGGGGAACTGCCAAGGCAACCCTATGCGGCTCTACCGGAGGCTAATCCTCATGGTGCGAGAGCCCAAGGCCTCCCAACCAATAGTCTCGCCATCCAAGCCTACCGGACAGGCTCGTCTGTTCCTAGCAAATGGTCAGGTTGCAGCCAAGAGCTTCCCAGGGGCAGGAGGCCAGACCTGTCGGTCTCCATAAAAGCCGTCATGCCCAGAAATGCTCATCCCTTTGCTGTAGATCCGTGCCGCTCATCATGGTCTTTGGAAGTAAATGGCCACGGCTGATGGCCTTGGGCCTGTTGTCAACCGGGATTTTCCCGGAGGATACCATCGCAGAACGACTCTTCCATCGACCGGAGACGTCAGTGATAACGCCAGTATGCCCAACCATCGGCTATCCCGGAGTGAGCAACCAAACCGACCTCAATGCCCTCGCCGAGTTCTGCACAAAGATCGATGGCGATCTTTACATCAACAGTAACTACACCGGGCCCTTTGTGCTCAACAATGTAACCAACATCACCGGCTCGATCCGCGTAACCGATTGGTACCGCGACGATCCCCTGAGCCTCACATCCTTTGAACTCCCGGATCTTGAGCACGCCGGCGAAATAGCGCTGCCAGCGTTCTCATCGCTAGATAGGCTGTCGCTGCCAAAACTAAAGCATGTCTCCCAGATCGCCTTGGCCATCCCCGCTGAGCTGGACAATCTCGAATTGCCTGCCTTGACTTATCTGAGCACGGGGCGATTCCATGGAGACATCTCCCGGTACGAATCCCAACCTCCGCAGCATCTCTTGTTAACCCGTGCACCAGGATATCCTTCCCATCTCTCCAAACCGTCAATTTTCGCCTAAGCATCGACAACGCAATCGCTCTCCCACAACACCAGTACCAAACCCACACAACAATGAACATCTCCCTCCCAGCGCTCGAAACCATCCCCAGACTGAACATCCGCGGAGAGGTCTCGGCCCTCTCAGTGCCCAACCTCACCTCCATGCCTTTCACCGGCGACCCACTAGACCTGAAGTCCGAGCTCGACTTCGTCACTGGCCGTCCAATCTCCCTAGCCTTTCCCAAGCTGCACCATCTAGATAGCGATCTTGTCCTGTCTGGCAATATCAGCTCGTGTGTTCTCTCCCTCCTCCCCTCCCCCGCCACCGCTGCTGCGATATAGAACTACCACTAACTAACGCCACCTAACCTGCACCATATAGCATCTCCCTCCCCTCGCTTCGCAGAATCCCTTCCAGCACCTGGGACACCGAGCGCCATGGCGCAAACCAGCTGACGGCGGGGATCACGATCTGGTCGTCGGGGAATCTCTCGCTTGATCTCCCGATTGAGAGCATGGGGTGGATGGATATCGGTATGAACGTGTCGAGGTATGTTTAGTTTATCTTCTCTTCTAGTGGCAAGCTTGCTCTTCTGTCCACCTAGTCTAATGTGAAGGATCTAGCGTGGCCCTACCCAATCTGCAAAACTGGAGTTGGATCTCCGTCGACTCGGTTCTGCCGTTCAACTGCTCTGCATTCCAGGGGTCGTTTAATGAGACGAGAGAAAGATTGGAGGGGGATGGGTATGCGCGGAATGTGACGTGCTCGTCGCTGCCGGAGAGTAGTGCAAGCATTGCTTGGAGTCGGGGAGTTGTGGGGGTCGGGTCTGTTGTTGCTGGGGTTGTTACTCTGGGGGTTCTTTTGTTGTAAATAAGGTTCTGTCTCTGTTTGGTTTATCTAGAAGGGTTTAATCGTAGTATACCCAATTACATGGACTCTAAACGCGCGATCGGAAGAGATGGTGATCCCATGGAACAGAAGGTGGAGGCTAGATAGCCAAGGATAGACTGCAAAGTAAGAGCCGAAATGAGGACCCTGAAAGACTATAGAACAAGACGCTATGATATTGACTCCGAAACGAGTCTCAAGTGGATATATTGCACCGTCGCTCCACGCAAATGCCAACGCCAACGCAAAGAACTAATATATAAGAACCACACCAGATAGGGCCTGCCTTATTCAAGAGCGCGCACATCGTCCCAGAACTCATGCTCCATCGCCTGGAGAGCCGTGAGCCGCTTCCTAGGGTCGAAATTCGTTAGGCGCCTGATAAGGTCCGCTGTAACGGGATCGAGACTTTTCCAAAGTCCCCTTGCTGACCACGTTCTTTCTTCTTGCGCGCCCTCGCCGGAGACAGCAAGGTGGCCCTCTTCGGGCGGGTGGCCGTCGTCAAACCAGTCGAACAGCCCTTGGAATGACTCCGGAGTCGAGTACAGGGTTGCCAAGCGCTCGAAGGTGGTGGTTCGGTAGCATATACCGGGTGGGAGCGAGTTCTTTCTGATCAGGATGGGATTCAGCCCCGTGAGAACCCAGACAATCTACGTGGTGTGTCAGAGGCCGAGAGAGGGGCCGGACCGATTTTGAAGAACGGGTGCGTGCTTACAGTGATGCCGAATCCGAAGATGTCGGACGCTTGGGTGACGGGACCGCCGGCGACGATTTCGGGGCTTTGCCACATCCAGCTGCGTGCATGTTTATAGACGGGCCAGTCAATCCAAGGCGGGATGTAGAGGCAATGTTCCAAGTTGTGGAGTTTTCCGGCACGTACCTTTTCGCCATCGGGCTGCGACGTGAAGGTTATACTGTGGGGCCCAAAGCCTACGGATTCCAGCTTCAACAGCTGCTTCGGAGCATAAGGGGGCTCAGGTCACATACTTGTATGTACAAAATCTTCGGCGTGGAGCTGGGCGAGTCCCTGGATCACATCCCACAGGATTTTCTTTTTGGCAGCTGGGGCCAGAGCACCGTATTTACCTCCTCGGAGGCCAAACCCCGACAAGGGAAAAACATACGCCTGATCTTCCGGGATGGCGTCGAAGGGGAGACAAAGCTTGGTTCCTCTGGGCGCCAGTTTGTTGTAGACCTCGAGGAGCTGAGGAAAGTTGTCCGGGTGGGACTTTTCCACGTAGACCAGCTTGTGCTCCTCGTCACTGCACTACAATTAGTGGGCTATGGCGATGAGAAGCCCTCCCAGAGGGGACTCACTAGGCCTCATAGAGCCGCATCGGGGGATATCTAATTGTTTGAAAACATCCAAGGTTACTAAAGTGGTATCGTTGGCCGGAGACTCCCCGGAGCTTGATGTTCGGCGTGATGTCGCGGAGGTTGCGCCCATCTTGCTCAGCTTCCGAGTAATTCTTAAGATCGTACAGAGTGGGGAGACCTATATGTAGGCGGGAGACGGAGATTTTAGAGCCCCGCCGGCCAGAGAGACGCCAACAGCGGGATAGGAGCATGATAGGAAGCTGGATTGATGGATTGTTTGGTTGGAAAGATGAAGATGGAAGAATTTCCCCTGTTCACGTGCTCAACGACGCTAGACTGCATCTGTCTGCTACCACGTGATCAACTGGCTTGGGACACTCCGGGCGGTATTTTGTATCTACCTGCTATTTCGACCATCATCTCATCTCCAATTGAAAGCTGACCAAATCTTAACGCCGATTGATCGGGCTTAGCAATCTTGCACCATCCCCCACCATCTTTGCCCCAGATGTCGCCAGCATTACCCCAGGGCTGGCCACGAGTACGCCAGCCAATGAGGGTCCTACCGGAAGCTTATACGTGAAATAAGGCTTGTTATGACACATAGAAAGCGGTATAGATGGACATATATATCCTGCATTTCCGCGGAGGTCAGTCGTCTAACAATCAATAGGCGAACGGACATCGTCTCATACACCTGCCTACGCACGACATCAACTTTTACCACTGCAAAGATATATAGAAGCCTTCGACATCTGTAAGATGCTTCCCCAAGCAACCACTCCTATCACACATGGCTGTCGAAGACTCAAAGATCGCTCCGGTTTTTGCCGCTGAGCTAGAAGCCGATTCTCGTGGACAGAGCATCAATGATTCCGACAAGGAACAAACCCACCCTTGCAAGGGCGAAAGTACCTTCAAGTCAAACGAGGACCCTCGCTTCTACCGGCCGATCGACACCTACGAAGGCCTGCATCGGTGGGATCCCTATTTCGAATGGAGCGAGAAGGAGGAGCGCAAGATCGTGCGAAAGGTGTGCATCCATTCTCTGTTTCAAGGCACGTACTCATCTTTAGATCGACGCCCGTGTCTGTACCTTTGCCTGCGTCACGTTCTTTGCCTTGCAGCTTGATCGAGGAAATATCGGCCAAGCTCTGTCCAGTACATTGCTAGAAGACCTGAACATGACGACCAACGACTACAACACTGGCCAGACCATCTTCCTCGTCTGCTTCCTCTTCGCGGAGCTGCCCTCGCAACTGATATCGAAACGCCTTGGCCCCGACCGCTGGATTCCAATCCAGATGATATCGTGGAGTATCGTGGCCGCATGTCAAGCATTCCTGAAAACCAAATCCGCCTACTTCGGACTCCGTGCAATGCTTGGACTACTAGAAGGCGGCTTCATCCCGGATACCATCCTCTTCCTGTCATTCTTCTACAAATCGAGTGAGCTCCCAAAACGACTGACGTGCTTCTGGATTTCCTACACAATGACCGGCATCATCGGCGCCTTCCTCGCCTTCGGATTCCTCCACATCAAAGACTCCAACGGCGGTGGCTCCTGGCGGTACCTCTTCGCCTACGAAGGTTTAATCACCGGAGTGATCGGCATCATCGCCGTCTTCTGGATGCCCGCCTCCCCAGTACAAACAAAAGGCGGATTCCGCGGGAAAGACGGCTGGTTTAGTGAGCACGAAGAGAAGATCATGGTCAACAGAATCATCCGCGACGACCCTAGTAAAGGGAGCATGCACAACCGGCAAGCCGTCACCCCGAAGCTCCTCTGGGAATCGTTCAAGGACTACCACATGTGGCCGATCTACCTCCTCGGTCTCATCTGGATGATCCCTACAACGCCCGCCCAGAACTATCTGACATTGCAGCTCCGCTCGCAGGGGTTCACCACCTTCCAGACAAACCTCCTCGTCATTCCATCAGCAGCCATCGCTATTATCACTATGATAGGCACCACCTGGGCAGCTGAGCGTACAAACCAGCGCCTGCTCTTTGGAGCGGGAGTAGAAATATGGAACCTAGTCCTCCTCATCGCCCTGCAAACTCTCCCCGAGAAAAGCATGCCATGGCCTCGCTGGGCAATTCTCACACTACTCGTCGGCGGACCCAACATCCACCCCGTCGTGGTCGCATTGACCTCGCGAAACGCCGGATCCGTTCGAACCCGGACAGTCGCCTCGGCACTATACAACATGTCGTGCCAGATTAGCAGTATTGCTGGTGCAAATGTATGTAACCAGCAATCTTGCCTTTAGCTCGTACGCCCACTGACAACCCAGGTCTACCGAACCGAGGACGCACCCTACTACAAGGATGGCAACAAGGTGCTTATCGGGCTTGCTGTCACTAGCGCGTTCCTGTTTGTTGCGGCGAAGGGATACTATGATTGGCGTAATAGGTATGTGGTAGTCGAGCAATTGTGAATCTATACTAAGGGGAGTAGGCGAAATGCGGCGAAATGGGAGGCTTTGACAAGTGAGCAGAGAGAGCAGTACTTGCGGGACAACCCTATCTTGACCAACAAACGGTGAGCTCCACCCTGCTATAACACCATGGACTCCAACTGACAACATGACAGTATTGATTTCCAATTCGCATCTTGATTGGGCATGGTGAGACTGAAATATACTGGAAACCTGGTTTGATTATACGTACAACATCGCAATATCGAAGCTCCGACGGGATGAGGTAGATATCCAAAATTGATAGACCCAATAGACACACCAAAAGACCCGGACAAATATTACAAAGGAATTTCATCAAGCGCAACAAGTGCTACCCGGTGGAACAGTAAAAAGCCCCTTCTCATTGCTCGGCAATCACGTCAACAACCCTTAAATGAGGCTATACTTTGTTAAGTTGGAGTAGCTTCCCAGTCCATAGAAATACCCTCACAACCTGCAACAATCACGCCAGAGCGCAGCATCTCAACACCTGGTGGAAGATCCTCCAACAGCAATGCCTTTCGACACCGTGGAGTCCCATTGCGCAATCGCAATCACAACCACACCACGCCGCCTCCAACGGTCTCTCCAAGCAAATAAATAATCCCCAAGTGAGCTGCCAGCAGCTATCCATTCCCTGCCCACCCACCTCCCACCACTCACCCCCGAATCTCAACCATGGCCCCCCGATACTCCTCCATCGCCATAATCGGCACCGGCCCCTCGGGCATCTCCGCACTAAAAGCCCTCTCCGACGAATCCACCTTCAGCCGCATCCGCGTCTTCGAACGCCGCGATCGCCCCGGCGGCCTCTGGCACTACGACGCAACCCCCGATGTCTTCCCTACCCCGGGGTCACCAGCCGTCACCCGCCCAGCAATCCCTACATCGCTACCGACATTCACGGACCCTATTCCGGAAGACACGACGGCAAGAACCGGGATCCACGAGCTGCTCGACAGCAACGTCGGCGCACACACAATGAGTTTCACACACACGGCGTTCCCCGAAATCAACTCTGCGGTTTCCGTCCGGCAGCTAGGGCGGGCGAACCCGAGTCGCCCGTTCCGTGTTGTCAGCGGGTATCTTGAGGATCTGGCGGCCCCGTATCGGGATTTGATATCGTTTAGCACGACCGTTGAGCGTGTTGAGAAGGTGGCCACCGCGAAGGGATCGAAGTGGAAAGTCACGGTGCGGCAACGAGGGCATTTCCATCGTGAGAGGGAAGCGGAGTATTGGTGGGCTGAGGAGTTTGATGCGGTGGTTGTGGCGTCGGGGCATTATAGCGTGCCGTTGATTCCGGAGGTGATGGGGCTGGCGGAGGCGTTTCGGGAGTGGCCGGGGGTGTTTGAGCATTCGAAGAGCTTCCGACATGCGGATGATTATGTTGATAAGAGGGTTGTTGTTGTTGGGGGGAATATCTCGAGTGCGGATTTGATTGTGGATTTGCATGCGATTGTGAAGGGGGAGCTGTATTTGTCGCAGCGGGGTGCGAATGAGGTGCTGGGGAATGTGTTTAGTTTGCCTGGGGTGGTGCAGAAGCCGACGATTGCGAGGGTCGAGAGTGGTGGTGCTGGGGTGGATGTGGTGTTTAGTGATGGGAGCAGGGTTGACGGGGTGGACAAGGTCATCTTTGCAACGGGGTATAAGCTGTCGTATCCCTTTTTCGAGCCCGATCTGGTGACGCCGAGTAACCGGGTGGCTGGGCTGTATCAGCATATCTTCAAGGTTGGGGATCCGTCGCTGGCTTTTGTGGGACAGGTCCGGGGGGCGTTGAGTTTCCGGGTTTATGAGTACCAGGCTGTTGCGGTGGCTAGGTACTTTGCTGGCAATAATGCGAAGCCGCTGCCGTCGCCGCAGGAGCAGGATCAGTGGGAGGTGGAGCGGTTGAAGTATAAGGGGCCCACTGCCTTGTTCCATGAGATCAAGCCGGATTTCAAGGAGTACTTTGAGTACCTAAGGGAGTTTGCGGGGCCGCCGGCGAGGGGGACCAAGGGGTATGCATTGCCGGTCTTTGGGGACAATTGGGGAGAGCTGGGGTTTGCGATTTTGCAGTTGAAGGACAAGTATTGGCAGGGGTTGAAGGCGCAGGCAAAACTGTAGGTTGATATAGATCAGCAGAGTGGGTTATCTTTTCAAATATCGACATTAATCTGTAGCACTGATCACTCACACCTGCCCTATTGGGAGCAAACGGTAAACATAAATCTTCTCTATCACGGTGTAAACTGCGCCGTCATTTAGAAGACATGGTAGCTGTTCTTGACTACTCACTCGGGCCTTTGGACGGCCTTGTTGCGTAGGAAGTGTTGGTGCGAGGCTGTACGAAGAGCTATGCTTGTACTTATACATAAACATACATCATGGGATTGAATTACTCCTAGTCGGTGAGTCTTGACTAGATACCCTTGGTAGGTAGGTCGGGTATTTGAAGAACTCAACTCCTTAGCAAAGGACAGTAGGGTGTGGATAGAGATAGTGCCACTGTAATAAGATCTACGGGTCAAGGATAAGTGTCTCTAGGAACCGGGGTAATAGCCAAACTTATACATTGCCTTCAGCTGGACAGCCTTGTTATACTGTGAGGCAGCCAATCGGCACTTCAATGCTCGCCAAAGGTTGGATTTATACGGCAGCATACTATACGCCGCATTGGAGACATTTGAGATGGGAAATGAATACACTTATGCAGCATATGGTCTCCTTCCAAAGCAGTCGAACAGAGCCCAGCAATACTGTCGTGTCTGAACTATATATTGATAGTAATACCCTCGGAGACAGTGGCTCTCCGCATCCAGTCTATGCACGACAGATATCACGCTATCATCCTATACGATGACCCCAGACATACTCCTGCGATCGGCCTTAGCAACAACCCTGTCTGTCCTTGTTATCGCCGATTTCTCGGACGAAGAACGTCCAGCTCTCACCACATTGGTGGCTTACATAGAGCCCTCCTTATCACAACCTATGATGTGAGCTTTACTCTGTCACTTGATTTCTCCCCCCTTCGTGCAGCATTGAGCATTATGTTGCAATATGTCGTCAGTGAGGGGTTGTATACTTCCCTTCGATCCTATTGTTCGAGTATCAGATAGCAGATTCGGATATACCAATGAGTAGGAGAATACGTGAGGGGCGTGTGATTCAGGATTGTATGGTGCAATATGTGGCTTTGGAAGAGGAGTTATAAAAGGGTAGAAGGTGTCGAGGGACAGCCAGATATCTTTAGGACAAGACTCTGCAACAGCAACCTACAGAATGGCCCCCTCTATCGAAGTCGCTACCCCTACCCCCGCTCCCAACGTGGAGGCAAAGCTCGACGCTACCAAGGGTGCTTCGGCCTCTTCATCGAACTACATCAAGGAGCCCCTCAACTACTCCGGCTCGCTAGATGAGTACAAGAGCTTTGATGTCACACCTGTCATCGGCCGCGAGTTTCCTGATGTCCAACTCGCCGATATTCTAAACGACGAGCAAAAGATCCGCGACCTCGCTATTACTGGTGGGTTATATCTTTAACAATATGAGTTACTTGCGACTGACCAACACTATAGTCTCCCGCCGCGGCGTCGTCTTCTTCCGCAACCAGACCCTGAACTCTGACGACCAGAAGATCCTCGGCCAGAAGCTGGGTGAGCTTACCGGAAAGCCCGAGACATCCAAGGTGACTGCATCCTAATCAGCCCACGGAGCCCTACTAACTCTGCATCCAGCTACACCGTCACGCCGTCAACAACGCCGGCCGAAAGCTCACAGTCAACGAGCACGGCAAACTCGACGATGAAATCTCCGTCATCTCCTCAGAGACAAATCGGAAATACTACGGCGACCGATTTGTCAACAACTCCCGCCACCTCGCCAGCGAGGGATGGCATGCCGAGTACGTACTCATCCCCGAGAAAAGAGCCAACTAACAAAACAGCATCACCTTCGAACGCGTCCCCTCGGACTACGCAATCCTAAAAATCACCCACTCCCCCGAGGACCAAACCGGCGGCGACACGCTCTGGGCTTCAGGATATGAAGTCTACGACAGACTGTCGCCGCCTATCCAAGCGCTGGCTGATACCTTAACTGCTGTTCACCACCAGGTATATACAATCCACACCTCACTCACTGCATGAATGCTAACAGTGTAGCCCTCATTCAACAACATCGCCAAAGAGCACGGAATCGAGCTAATCGAGGGAGATCGCGGCGCCCCCGAGAACACCGGGTACGACTTTAAGGCTAGCCAGTATGCACTCCACGGTCCCGTCTTTTACTTAAAACTGATAGCATATAGCCCCCTCGTTCGCACGAACCCCGTCACCGGGTGGAAGAGTCTCTTCGGCGCCGCCGGCCAGGTCGACAACGGGTGGATTGAGGGTGTCACGAAGCGGGAGAGCGAGATTCTGAAGAAATACTGTATGCCTTGTCCTCTTCACCTCCTCCCGAGGTAATAGTTGCTAATGAGAGTGCAACAGTCCGCCAGCTCATCTCTGAGAACCATGACCTGCAGGTGCGGTTCAAGTGGGGGACGAATGATCTTGCGATTTGGGATAAGTGAGTTATTTCCAATCCATCGGTGTAAGCAATGAGCTAACAGATGGACCTAGCCGCTCTGTTTTCCATACTGCGACAAAGTAGGTGCTCTCATTCCATGGGTATTAATGTTTGCTAACAAACGACAGTGACTATGATGGAAAGCGTCAAGGAAATCGGGTAGTGTCGCTGGGTGAAATCCCCTACTATGACCCGGCGTCGAAGTCTAGAAGAGAGGCGTTGGCTGCTGAGGCATGAATGCTTGAGGTTGTAATTAGGTTCATCTCGAATTTACAATGAATTTACCTTGATTGAATATTCTATGAGCAGACCCCGTAGGCCTTTATGAGCCAAAGCACTGTATACAATCTTCAAACCTCGCTGCATCATGACAAGGTCAAGATCGAAACCATCGCGGACCTGCGGTAATGCCTATAGCAGTATGCCAGGTATCAGAACCACAAGATACAGGCATTCGAGCAACCACCGACTCGTATACATAATACCAGATTGCAAGATCCCGAGCTCGCGACGTCAATATATCACTGGTTGGTGCTCGCATACCCTACGTGACCCAATCAATACTGATAGCTCGCACAGCCCCTCCTCCATGCCGCGGGGTTTGGATCCCTTGGGCCGATCGCAGGTGCGCTATTGATATTCCTACTTTCCCTTCACGTTCCCACGACTCCTTTCCCCTTCTTCAATTCTCCGGAGGTGAATACTGACAGTTGCACAGGCACCGCTGCATCGAACGTGCAGTCCTGGCACGGGAATGTCCCCGCCAGCAGCATTTTCTGAGGTCCTACCCGCAGAGTGCGGCGATGGGCGGGTATGGAGCTGGGGTGGTGAATGGGGCTGGCTGTCAAGAGGTCGACGGCGGTTGCTACGTGGTTAGGAAAGAATTGTTTCAATGGTACATGGGGGGTAGATCCTTGGTCCAGGATATTTCTTTCGGGGTTGTCAAAAGTCGGGTTGTGCTTTATGAGAGTGGATATCTTGATTTAGGCTTAGGCAAATAGTATAGTATAGTTGGAATCCGCAGAATATGTACTTGTCGGTTCTCATCACGCACGGAGCAAGTAGGTAGCAACAGGGTCATGCAGGTGTTGGTGCGGCTGAGCCCCTGCAGGCTGCAGATGTTGAGAGAGAACTAGAGCGACACGTGGCTAGCGTCTTGATCTCCAGCTGAAGCTGAAGCGCATCATTTCTACTCCTTGGAGTCTCACACTCCAAGTACCGAATGAACAACCCACCAAGACCAACATGCAAAGACTCAAATCAGCCCTCCAAGGCAAAAACACCCCTGCCAAAGCCCCTCCCAGAGCAAAGGTTGCAGGCTGGAATATTCATTCTGGTTCCGGTCCCAGTACAGAAGGGGACAGTGCCACATCACCATCTACGCAGTTTACCCTGGTCCTATCGGACAAAGAATCTATCCAGAAATGCCACTCGCCGTCTCCTTTGAAAGTCCTAAAACATACACCGCGAGGCGCTACATACACGACCATCAGCGAAGTTGTATTCCGCTCCAGTCATCAAGATGAGAGCGGAAACAGCACACTGTCTATCACTCTAACGTCTGATAAAGGAGAAGAGTGGGTAACCAGCATGGCCATACAGGGCGATCGGATCCTCGTCCCGGCGCAGCAGGAGCAGCTCGCTGAGCTGGTTGTTGCAGTCTGCGAGACTCCAGCGGGAGAGGGTGGGCCACCGCCGGAATCCCCAGGATCTGGATCACTAAAACTCAGTTTGATGGAGGATGACCACGAAGGGAGAACCTGCGCTGCCCCGTTCTGTACCGCCGGCGGCCTTGTGCGTCCACAGTCACAGATCAGATCAGAAAACGAACCCGCATTCGAACCAAAAGCTGGAGGCAGCGAGAGCGAGAGCGAGCTCAGCAAAGACCTCAAGAATCTATCTATCGATACGAAACCTGCTGATCTATTGCCGTGTCTCGTGAGCTACACGGCAAACGAACACCTCTGGGTCGGCGATAACATACCACCACCCCCAGCGATTGTGACCGATATGCTCCTCTCTCTTGCGACAGACGAGACGATCCTCATCTCCAATACCTGCCACGCAGCAGACACCAACCACAAAAGCATTCTCCTCCCCGACACGCTCCTCTGGTGGACGGACGAAACAACCGAAGCCGTCCCCGCGCGCCAGCACGCAAAACCCGCAAACTGGGGGGGTCTCCAGGATCTCTGGCGGAACCACAAGAACCTGCGGGAGTCGAAGCGGCGAGGCAAGCTAGAAGCCACCAGTCCGGGTTCACTGCATGGCACAGAGCCTGCACCGGAAATGCACACCTCGATAGTGACCTTCGCCCGGTCCGTAGAACCAGATCCCAACGCCGTCAATCCACTCCGCCTAGTACACGTCCCCACCGGCGAAGTGCATGTCACCGGCACGCTAGAGGAAAAGCAACACTACGCCGTGATCTCGTACACGTGGAGCCAGTTTGGCAAAGAGGAACTGCTCTCGTGGTCTCGGTCTCGCGCCGCGAAGCTCGGGTATAGTTATATCTGGATTGATCAGTTCTGTATCGACCAGGGGAACAAAGCGGAGAAGAACGCGGAGATCAAGCGGATGCGAGACTACTATAAGAGTGCGGCGCAGGTGTTGGTTTTACTGCCTGATGTGACGGGTAGTGTGGGGTTTGATGTTGTCTCGGCGGATCAGATGATCTGTGTTGATGCAGCACTTAATACCTCTACTGCGGTGTTGAAGGAGATACTGGCGTGTGGCTGGCTAAAGAGGGTGTGGACGTTCCAGGAGGCGTGGGTGGCGAGGCAGTGTGTTCTTTGTACGGCCGGGCAGATGCTCGATGGGACGGTTATGGATGCGTTGCTTGGGATGCGGAAGTATGAGGCTGTTGCGCGGCCGCGGGTGATGTGTGTGGGGAGTAAGGCGATTGGGAATGCGGCGGTTGCGAATCCGAATACGGTGGTTTGGGAGGGTTCTCTGCGGCATCGGCAGACGGTGGTGGGATCGACGGAGCGGTGGATGCTGCTTAGCTGGCCGAGCGAGTTTGAGCCGCCGCGGTTGACGCTCGTGCAGGCTTGGGAGGCGTCGAGGGGGAGGGACACGGTTAATGAGGAGGATAGGGTTTATGCGCTGCTGTCGTCGGTTGAGGGGGGTGATAGGGTGCCTGTTAACCGCGGACGGTCGTTGCAGGAGGTCATTCAGGACTGTGTCGAGGCGGGGATTGTTGGTGCAGATCTGTTGGCTGGGTCGTCGCCGTCTTCTGAGGCTGATAGGTCCTGGATGCCGGATCTGACTGGGATGGGACCGCAGCATCCGTTGCGTGTTTCAGGGGCAGGGGAGATACAGCAGCCGTTGGTGTGGGAAGGGGGAAAAGTGTCTGTGAGAGGGAAGTATTTTCACTTTGCAGATGTGACAGCGTGGTTTCGCATTGCAGAGATGAAGATTGAGAATGTCCGGCAGCGGTCTGAAATGAGCGACGACCACTGGATGGAGTATGCTGCTGCAGAGCGTCAAAACGCATGGACGACCACGGATGTAGTTGGGAATGATTTCTTGCTTGTCCAACCAATGCCCGGGTCCACGCAGACGGTGCTGGTGTCTGGCAAGAAGCAGGCGGACGGGTCGCTGCAAAGGAAGAAAGGCCATGTAGTCTGGCTGAAGGAGACGGGAGTAGAGTGGCTGAAGGACAGTGAAAAGATCCTCTTGGGGTAGCAGACGTTCTCTTCTGACTTTTTCATCTCATCGACCTCACTGCATGTTTGTCTTCTTACAGCGGTATACATACCCCAATGCCACTATCGCTCCTCTTCATCCTCCTCGCTTAAAATCATAAGCACCTTCATCTCCTCAACCCAAGCATCTCTGCGTATCATTAACCATGGACGTACCAGCTCTGATCTCTGCCTTGATCTAGGAATATTTCATCAACCACATCCTAACCTTCATCCTCTTCCTCCTCGGGTTTGGCCCCTTTGGGCCGCTTGCAGGCGAGTGTCTAAATTCATGCCCTATACTGAATCCAGATCTAACTTTCACAGGCGGCTTTGCAGCACGGTTCCAATCCTGGTACGGGTATATCCCTCGAGGCGGCTTCTTTGCATATTTCCAGTGCGCGGCGATGGATGGATACGGGCTGCATGGTTCAGACAGTGGCTAAGAGGGTTCGGCTTTGGCTTTTCGTACTGGATGGGATGGATATTCAAGGACTATACGTCTGGCTCGTGGGATTGGTCGTCGTGGGATTGGTCGTGGGGTGAGCAGTGGACGTGGTCACATTGGTTTGGCAGTACAGGGAACGGGACGTGGTTGGTGTTTTCAGGATCTTGGTGATTGCTAGAGATGAATAGATGCAAGCAAATGCTGTTCTCCTTAAAGATGACCTGTACCTGACAGTACGCATAGACATGCCGTGGATAACTAGCCCGTGCATCCAACACTAGCGAGCACAGTGGAGACCCCAACGCAGTTCGTCTCCAACTAGCCCGATACTAAGCCCCAGAGCAGCCTAGTTAGTAGTGTTTCTTTTTCCCTAGTTCATGAGGGGTTAACCCCGGTGATCGAAAATGCGGTGTAGCAGGTGCGCTCTCCCATTCACCCATTTCTTTGTCTGCTCTTCTTCTTCCTTTGGTACCCGACCCGACCCGACACAACCAGAACCCAATCGTGTCGTGCTTGACTCATCTAGGACCTAGATGTCGCTGGCCGATTATCTTCTCGAGGGCAGGGAATTATAGGAACGAAACGGAAGGCGACAATGGCGGCAGCAGCAGCAGCAACAGCAGCAGGACACTCCACCGCCGAAAATGCGGTGGCTGGGCAGATCCGCGATATCATCGCCGCCCTCAACGACATCCGGACACAGCTGGCCGACCAGAATAAATACCTGGACGTGTTGACAGAGAAATATATCCACAAGCCAGCGCCGTCGCGGCAGGTGTATTTCCTCAGCGAGGATGAGTGGGAGGGGGATTACGAGGAGGACGACGACGAGGAGCCCGAGTCCGACGGCCCATTAACGCCGGAGAGCTGGCAGTACTCCCGACAACAAGACATCACGCGCATTCGCCGGTTCAGCGACGGGTCGGCGGCGACGTCGACGGGGTATCGCTCCGAGGAGTCGTTCCAGCTGTCGCGCGGGTTTGGGCTGGGAGACGGTGGAGATGCAGCGTTTACGCCGTCGAAGCGGGGTTCAGGCCCGGTGCTTCTTGATCCGTTTCGAGAGGAGGTAGGTAGCAAAAATAAGTATTTCGATTGTCTTGCACGGCCGATCGCGTACGGGGAGGAGCTGGAAGAGGGTGCTGCGCACGGCTCGTCAGCGGCGCTTAGCACGGTGCTGCAAGGAATGCGACTCGCGGGTGAAAGTGCGCACGAGCGACCGAGCATCCAGGAAGTGAAGACGCTGCGGCATAGCGTAAGCTCTCTCTCTAACCTTCGTGTACTGCATCTCTCTAACTCAACCACCAGCTGTCGAATACAACCCTAGTCCGCCCTCTCTTACGCCGCAACAGCCTCGCCGAACTCGGAACGCAACGCAACCGGTACATCCTAGTCTTCATCGTAGCGACTGGGTTCTCTTTGCCTATTGGCGCTGTAGCTGTAAGGACTGCACACCTATGGTACAGTAATCTGCTAACTCCCTCAGAACTCCTTCGGCATCCGCTCCTGCGTCCCAAACACCGGCCTCAGCGCCTCGCACTGGCCTTTCATGGCGCGATTCCTCGTCTTGTTCGTGGTGACATACTTCACAACCGCAACGTGTGCGCTGTGGTTCGTCAAAGACGGCGACTTCAGCCAGGATATGCTTGGGTTCTGGAAGCCCAGGCGGATGACGACGGGGAGCACGGTGGATCACAAGGCTCTGGCGTCGCAGGCTGAGGGCGAGGGCGGGGACAGCGAGGAATGCAGCTAGTTCGGCTGCCTGGCGGCATAGCAGCCGGTTTATGATTTACGGGGTATGTGGAACGAAGATATATGTTTACTTGACTTGTATATAAGACAGCATATACAGGAGTTTGGTTTAAGGGCGTTTAACTTTCAATGCAATAGGAAGAGACATTCTGAGAACTGCAGATTGTAGATGTATCCAGTGCAGCTACAGAGAGACCGCAAAACGGGGTAGGTGTGATTTGAGAGGAAGATCGGGGACTGGGCCATGTGGCTGAGTTGGGGTGAGATAGGGCTCGAGGGGAAAGAAGGAGTGGCAGTACACATAGGTGTTGATTATACATGAGAGACTGCCATGTGGCCATATCGAGTAAGCCTGGCACCGTTGGGTTCGCAAGCAGGTGGACGTTGCTCTTGCTGGCACGACAGAACTCGCCTCCAGTGTAGGTTGCAAGGGATGCTCGCAGGGGATGGTGCATGCTCAAAAGCAGTATTTTACGAGAAAAGGGAGTTCAGAGATGGAACCGAAAGAAGGAAACAGCATGTATGGTACCAAAGCCAGAAATAAACCAAAGACAAAATTCAAACACAGACCATGTCAAAGGGGAAACAAGGAGTGGAACGGCCGTAACAAAAATATCAAGCATCTCAACGGGGCAGGATTGGGCAATAACGAAAGAACACCCAGTCGAAAAAGGCAGAACAGGCGAACAGAGGGGATAAAACAGAAATAGCAACATACCTACCACTTGACCAAGCGCGTCAGCGCCGCCATCAAGTCCGCAGCCCTTCTTGCCATCTCACGCGATTCCAAGGATGGCTCGAAAGGCGCCCTTTGCTCCCCTGAACGGTTCTCCCACACGGATTCCTTCTTTATTTGCTGATCAGCCATCTCATAGAACCGCTTCTGCCAGAACTCCCAGCGCTCCAGCCCGAACCTTGGACCAGTGTACAACCTTCCCGGATGGAATAAGTGTGCGTCCCAGCCAGAGGCAGGGATTTCCGGATAGAGGACCATTTCCTCATAGATGGACTTCCCATCGATCAGAATCCAGATTGCTGCTCTGCGGATTTCCACATCGTTCAGCCTTGGGTTCTCAAGGGCCTGGCGCATAACGCCAACTTTACGATGGCTGTGCTCCGTAAGCACCCCGGCGGAGGCAAGGCGGGCTTGAAAGGCAACTATGTTAAAGTGCTCTGGCACATTATCATGGACCTCTTCATAGTCTAAGAGAAAGGTTAACTGGTGTCATGGATATTGTTGGGAACAAACGTACAGTCACCGATCTCGCACAGCCACGAAACGAACTCCCAGAGGCCCCCGTATTTCCTATGCGTTCTGAAGGTATATAGCCTGCTGCATCTGTCGGCTTTTTCCAGTAATCTGACAAGCAGCACAAGTTTCATCTGTCCCGCGTGCCAGTAGGGGGTTTGTTGTATTATGCTTGTAAGCAGCACGTTTAACTCGTCAAGATCGAGCGATTCCTCCTCGTCTTCTGTTTGCGGGGGCTCAGGCAACATCTGATAAAGCTGGTCATAAGCTTCTGATCGAGATATGGTGCCGTCGTCTTCAAAGTAGCCCTTCAGCACCTCAAGTGCACCCCATCAGGTGTATTTGCCAATTACCTCGTGGGGATCTTGACGGTCGTCCTCGAAGTCGGCTGGCCTGTGTTCCAGGCGCAAGGGAGGCTGGCGGCTTTTGGCAACTGCAAGTTCAGACATTGCGGTTTCAAGCATGGTGAGAGTAGAGGAGTATGGGTGTGTGGAAGAAGAAGATAGGGACTGACAATTCACTGACCTCGACATCAGCCAGAGATATAAGGAACGGAGGACTTGTGCTTCTATATTGGGAATAACTTGAAAGAATCCATGTCAGAGGGTTCAGAATAAAATCCTCAATGACCCAAAGTTTGCGCAAATCCGGCTAGGATGGGGATTCAAAGAAGTCTGTCAACAACAGATACAAAGACGACTGAAACAGCTGGTGAACAATCTGAAAGAAGCTTGTTCCAGGCGATACACCTGAGAGAATGGAATGATGAAGCACGATGGTATCTGCTAGATACTGTATCTCTATGGCGGCCCTTTAGGTATAAGAATGGCGACTCTGGGCTACCGGAAAACTTCATTCTACCGCTAAAGCCCCTACAGATACCCCCCAAGCTCACTAAACCGAATCGTTCAGTTTTCTAGTCATGTCCAATTCCCCCCCGAGTCCTTCAACCAATGCCTGGCTCACTGCCCCCGAGCTTGGTGTCATCCCACCGCGCGAAGAACGTGGTGGACCGCATTGCCTCTTTCATACCCAGGAAAGGCGAGCCACAGGACGCTGAAGTGTTCGTCAGATTACGGAAAGCCATGAAGGAAGCGAGTGATAAACAGTTAGGGGCTGAATTGGGTATCATCCTAGAACAAACCATTCATTACACTGACAACTCGTGTTACCTGCCATCTGAGCCGGCGCCTGAGATTCGGCTTGCCCCAGGTTATGAAGATCAAGACATTACCCGGATACCTGTGTCCTTCGTCATGGGAGTGCTCAACGAAGCGCCATATCCGAGCCCTCAAAGGTCTGACCGCGGCCGCAGGCCCCATCCGCATCGCGGAACAGACGACGGATTCGACCAATTCTACCATGGGTTGGATGGCAAAGGGGCTTACGCTTACCCTACGCACCTCAAGTTCAACTACGCGACACAAACGAAGGACGGCAAGCCCAGAAGCGGGAGTGGAGATCGGCCGGTGAAGCTGATCATGCCAGAAGGAATCCTTCCGGGGATTCCAGAGGTGCTATCTGAGCTATTCAACCCCGACTTACCGAAGCCAGCATGAAGGATATAGACAAATGTTGGTGTGGGGGTTGGTTAGAAAAAAATAGATTCAATAGACGGGTTAACGAACAAGATGCCTCGCACTACTACGTAGACACCACAGTCACTAGGCTTGAATACAGCTGTTTGTAGATCAATATCTTCAGAGTCAATAGGTAAAGCCCCTGCACAAACAGTCTCGAACGGTATACCAGTTATGAGGTTGGCTCTCATTAGTATGTTCAGATGATCCAGAATCACTGCCCCAGTCCTGGCTGAGTTTCCATCCCCTTAGAACAACAATCTGGCCAGAAGGAGAGCCATCCGTTCATCACTCACACAGATGTCCTTGGTGTCGACTTGGTCTTCCAGACGTGGCACTGGTAGCCTTTGTGCCCCGAGACACAGCCCTTGACAGAGCGATGTTTCAAGTCCTCCGTATAAAGAACTTTGTACTGCTGCAAACTCAGGCCCATGATTGGCTTGCTGTATCTTTAGTCAGTTTCATCACGCTCTATGGTTCATTCATGGTTGTTGACGCATGGTTTCAACAAAAGTACCCTTACAACTGAAGGGCCAGAAGTCTTTTCATCCTACCTCTCGATTCTTCCTGGCGCCTCCTTCTCTCGCTATCTGCATCTTCCTCTGATTATGGCCTTCGAATCGATATTATCAGGCCATATCACTATATTCAGTGCTCGAGGCAATCGACAAGGAAGGGCTTGCACGAGGTTCTCGGGGCTGCACTAAACGGAACGCTTTTCGAGTCGCGAAGGCACATGCAACAGGCGACCGTGCGGTCCTACACGTAGCAGATCAGCTCTAAATGGAATACCTAAGCTGGGCATCCGATGAGCCCCTGTGCACTCAGTTCTATCCTTGCAGGTTCAGCATACAAATCATGAGCTGGCCTTGAGCAAGACACGAGCGCAAGCTCAGGCCCAAACAGCCCGGATGCTCGCCCTGTGACTTCACAATTCTGTATACTGGAATTCACGTCTCTGAGCATACAGTCGGACCTGCCTGCCCTTTCACTATTCATCTGTGCCAAAAGTATGGCCGACAGATTGGCAGGATAAAGTGTCGTCCTGCCGCAACAGCTGATTCCCGAAACGGGGACTGGCAATATTATGCTTGCATTGCTTTCTCACTTTCAGATTGTATTGAGTTAGTGGGAGATATTATGCTAATCACTCAAACAGTCTGATCCCGAAACTTCCTATACCCTGACATCTATCAACCCTCGCTACCAATTCCCCCGAAGCTCGGCTGAATAGCAACAGATCCAACGCCAAATCCCCACACTCCCCACGCAGCCTAGCGACAGAGACGCAGATCTCCCTTCTCTAGCGCAAGACCCCAAGCTCCAGAATGCCCCCGCGGGCCGCAAAGCGCTCTCATTCGTGCGATAATTGCCATGTATTGCCATCACTTTGAGAGCTTCAAACGTATAGATACGGGTGAGCAGAACACGAGAGAGCCAGAGAGACTATCATCGTATCTAAGCGCACCAGTCCACCAGTACATCCCGGCAGTTGCACCAGACACAGACACCACCACTAACCAGAGTACAAGCAGCATGCACCTCAGCAAAATCCTCGCGGCCCTTGCAGCCACCACCTGCGTCTCAGCAGGCTGGATCCCGCCGTCCAAGAAAACATGCATTGTCCCTGCCTCCGGCACGAACAGCACGGACGACGCCCCGGCCATCCTGCGAGCGTTTCAGCGCTGCGGCCGCGGCGGAAAAGTCATCTTCAAGCCGACGACATACTACATCAACTCGGTGTTGAACACTACGTGGCTCGAGGACGTGGACATCGATATCCGAGGGAAGCTTTTGGTTTGTACCATATCCACCACTTCTTGGAGATAGACTAATAGACGGATACTGCAGTGGAGCACCGACATCCCCTACTGGCTGAACAACTCGCTCGAAGTCGGGTACCAGAACCAGTCAACGGCGTGGATTCTCGGCGGGGATAGAGTGCGGATTAACGGACATGGCGTTGGTACGTTCGACGGGAATGGAGACTACTGGTATGAGTGGATCCAGGAGCAGGAGAATACGTCGAATTACCCGGGACGGCCGGTAGCGTTGACGCTGAACGGGTTGACGAATTCAGTCGTCAAGGGGGTGAACTTTCTGCGGAGTCAGATGTGGTACGTACACCTCTGATTATCCAGTCTGATGCATAACGCTGATGGTTTTAGGACGCTGGCGATCATCTACTCCCACCACGTCGAATTCGACAGTATTCTTGTCAACAACACGGGAAACCGGGTCGACAGCTGTATGTCCCTCACCCCTGATCTAGTTTTATGCTAGCTAACAGGACCAGCAAATACCGACGGCGCAGACACGATCCGCTCGTCGCATCTGACCTTCAACAACCTGACCGTGTACAATGGCGACGACAGCATCTCCTTCAAAGCCAACAGCACCGACATCACGTTGAAGAACTCCCACTTCCACAACGGTCTGGGCGTCGCAATCGGCAGCATCGGCCAGCTAAACGACCAGTACGAGGTCGTAGAGCGGATCAGGGTCGAGAACATTGAGTTCGATAATACCCTTCACGCTGTAAGTCTCCGTCTAGAAAAAGGTGTGAGCGTGACGGGACACTGACTGGGCAGGTCTACTTCAAAACCTGGACGGACGACCAAAACGGATACCCGCCCAACGGCGGCGGCGGCGGCCTTGGCTGTAAGCCTGCTTCCTTTCCTGAACCCCTCACCCCTATGTAATGCCATACTAATGATGAGAATCCCTGCAGACGCCTCCGACATGCTCTTCAAGAACCTGCACGCAACAGACATGCGCGGGTCGGCAGTAGCAATCTCGCAATGCACGCGGTTCATCGGCGCCCCCGGCGACGGGAACTGCACGAACAGTCAATTCCAGATTCGCGATCTTACGGTTGTTAACCTACACGGCACGACGGAGTCGCCGAGGGTGACGAGCTTCCAGTGTAGTGCTGTCGCGCCGTGCACGAACCTGGGTCTGTTTGGGACGGATCTAAGACTGAGCAATGGGACGAAGGCGCCGGATTATCTCTGTGGGAATGTGAAGGATCCGAGGGGGTTTGAGTGTACGGGGGCGGTTTGTGTGGGGGGGAGCTCGACGGGGGAGTGTGGGCGGTAGTGGAGGAGGGTGTTGCATGTAGATACAGATACAGAGAGCCTTGTTCGGTGGCTCGAAGGTTGGAAGAGGTACGAGATGGTCAGAGAGGGATGGGTGGGTTGCCATGTAGCCATCCCAATGCATTCAGTCTCGCTTCTCTTCTCGTGTTTTGGTCATTTCGGCCATTTACAAGACCGGCATTGGCACTTGGGGACACAACCTGTCCGATTCTCGAGGCAAACCGCATGCTGACAGCCCGAGCTCCCCCCGCATATTCTGGGCTTGGGGAATCTGGGGCAATCGGCTAAACTGCAGATCCCTCGGGCGAAGATCGACCGAGTATGGGGAAACTCCAAGCTACAGCTACCTGGAGAAAAGCCGATCGACAGATTTACCGCTCGAAACGACCACTCCAAGACGGACAATTAGATGCCAGCAATGGCGAGCTTCAATCATGATGATCAGAACATGCAGCCCTCGGTAGAAAAGAGTGAATAAATAGCTCAAGGTACACTGTACCTTTCCCGACAACAAGTCAGCCTTCGAGTCAACTCAAACCGGGGACCTCAGTAGCAATGAGAGTCTTACCCATACTCTCCCTCGCAGCTGGGGCGCTGGCCTTCTGCTGGAGGGACGCCACCTGCAACGGCCCCTCAAAAGCCGCATTCCCCGGCCCCTGGGACAAGAACAACTACGCCCCCGAGTCACGCACCGTCCAGCCAAAATCAGTCCTATCTCTCCCCGACGGCGAAATAATCTCAAGATTTCCCTCCAAAAGACCCCTCACCCTGAATCCCACCGACATCGGGCTCGTCTTCGACTTCGGCCTCGAAGTCGGCGGCATCATCACGGTAGACTACACCCTCAGCAAACCAAACACAACCCTCGGTCTCGCATTCACCGAAGCAAAGACCTACATCGGGCGAAAGTCCGACAACTCAAACGGCGGCAGCGGGCAAGACGGCGCCCTCACCACTGTCCTCTCAGAATCAGGAAAAGGAACATACAGCATCCCCGACGCCAAACTCCGCGGCGGTTTCAGATACCTCACTTTGTTTATCCAGTCTGGATCCGCGGATGCAGAGCTTACGATTGACAACATTGACCTCGAGATCGCCTTCCAACCGACCTGGCCAAATCTGCGTGCGTACCAGGGATACTTCCACTCCTCGGATTCCCTGCTCAATCGGATTTGGTATGCGGGGGCGTATACGCTGCAGACGAATTCGGTGCCCAAGGGGACGTGTCGAAGATCGGTAACTTCGAATCCAGGCTGGAATAACGATGCGGGCTGTGGGCCTGGGGAAACAGTGCTGCTTGACGGCGCGAAGCGAGATCGCTGGGTATGGATTGGCGATATGGGGACTGCGGTGCCAGCGGCGTCGGTGAGCACAGGGGATCTGGATAGTACGAAGAATGCCTTGTTGGCGATCTGGGAGAACCAGGTAGGCTAGCCGGGGTGAGAGTATATCTGAAGCATACTAACGAATGCAGACACCGAGTGGGATCTTACCCAAAGCAGGACCGCCGTATCTGGCTGCGGATAGTGACAGTACGTTTTATCTTCATCATTGTATAGAAGCAAGTAGGAAGAAGGCTGATACCTCTAGCGTACCACCTCTGGACGATCATCGGAACATACAACTACTTCCTCTTCACCGAAGACACCGAGTTCCTGGCGTCCATCTGGCCCCGCTACATCAAAGCCCTCAACTACAGTCTCGCAAAGATCACCCCGGACGGAATCATGAACGCCACGGCAGCCGCGGACTGGGGCCGCTGGAAATACGACACCCTCGCGAGCTCCGCAAACATGCTGTACGCCCCATCGTATCCATCCACTCCATAGGTACCCAGCTAACAGAAAGCAGCCTCTACCGCTCCCTCATAACAACCGCCTTCCTCGCCCCTTACGCTCCAGAACCCCCTGAAACCGAGAAGCTCAACTACACAGCCCTCGCATCGACCCTCCGCACCGCCATAATAACCCACTTCTTCGACCCCGCCACCGGCGCCTTCAAGGACTCCCCCACCTCAACCCTCTACCCACAAGACACCAACAGCCTCGCCCTCGCATACTCCCTCTTTCCCCCGGGTAGTCCCGAGTCAGCCCGTATCTCCTCCTACCTAATCTCAAACTGGACGCCCATCGGCCCCGCAAGCCCCGAACTCCCCGGCAACGTATCCCCCTTCATCAGCTCAATCGAGCTAGAAGGACACTTTGCAGCGGGATTCCCCGAGCGAGCGGTCGAGTTAATCCACACCCTTTGGGGATGGTACCTTGCCCATCCCAACGGAACAGAATCTACCGTTCCCGAAGGGTACCTGCTTGATGGGTCGTGGGGGTATAGAGGGGATAGAGGGTACCGGAATGATCCCAGCTATGTATCGCATGCGCACGGGTGGAGTGCGGGGCCGACGTCGACGTTGACGGAGTATGCGGTTGGGTTGAGGATTACGCGGCCCAGAGGGCGGGAATGGAGGTTGAGGCCGGGGAGTTTTGAGATTGGGGGGTTGGAGAATGCAGAGGCGGGGTTTTCGACCAGTCTGGGGAGGTTTAGGGCGTCGTTTCGGAAGAGAGGGGGGAGGGTTGTGGTGGAGTGGGATACGCCGAGGGGGACCAGGGGGTGGGTGGAGGTTCCGGGGAGGAAGGGGAGGTGGGTGAAGGGGGGGAAGGGGAGGATTGTTGTTTGATATGGTGTTTATGCGAAGGCAAGATGGTAATAGCAAACTTGAATTCCACCAACTCAAAAATAAATCAAGACAAACTATCGACTCAGTCTGGAGTATTGCATCCTCCGCTCGCAGGTTAGGGTACGCAGGCTTAGAACCAGGTATGTAGGAGCTAAGAGAGCCACATGTTATCACCACGATGGGAGACAAACGTCGCCCCGTCCTTCTCCACAGTCGACTGCTCAATAACCCTCAACACATCGCGAACCGAGTCCTCGGGCTGTCGGGGCCCTTTGAAGGTAGGCGGGGCATACTTGGCGAAGGCCTCGAACATCGGCTGCATGGCCTTTTGCTGTTCCTCAGTCACTAGTCACAGTCCGGATTAGCAATCGCAAGCCCTAGAAGTCTCAGTAGACAGTGGAATGGCAAACATACAGCTCCCAAAGGTATCGGTCGCGGTAGCCCCAGGGCAGATACTCATAAACAGCACCCCGTCAGTATGCTTGCCGTACTGCGCGGCGAACTTTGCGGTTGCGATGTTTGTGGCTGCTTTGACGATCGCGTAGCCTGCGGAGGTGCTGATGGGTAGATCGTTGATCCATTCTGGGTCGGCGTGGCCACTGGATATATGGATCACCTTCTTTACAGTTCCCTTGAGGATGAGCGGAGTGAAGAGGGAGAAGAGGTGGATGTTGCCGATGGTGTTGATCTTGTACGAGTCTAGCAGGAACTTGTCAAAGGCTTCTTTCTGGTTTGTTGCGCTGTTGGTTTGGTTAGTATCTTCTTTCTTCAGGGTTATAGAGGGCCTGCGTACAGCTCGTTGATAGGATCAAAGGCGTCGAAGGTGGTGAGCAAGGCTGCGTTGGCAATGAGGTAGTCCAGGCTGCCACCGGTGATTCTGGCGGTTTCGGCGGCGGCGGACTGCAGGGAGGCGTAGTCGGTCAGGTCGCCTTGCACAATGTGAATGTTCTTGCGGTCAGAGAGCTCTTCGGCGACGTGCTTGTCGGTTCCTGCTTTATCGCGGACGATGCCGATGACGGTGTTGGCTGGGTTGGCGGAGAGTTGGCGGAGGAATTCCCACTATATCAAGTTAGGGCTTGCATTGCTGAGATTGTATTGACTGTACGTACTCCAATCCCGCGAGAGACTCCTGTAATAGCGTAGGAAGACATTTCCGTATGGGTTAGGCTGGTTATGCTGTTGTTGCTTGTTGATTGTACTGATGATGTTGCGATGAAGATCTACTTGATCACGACGAAGAGCCATATTTATATCTTTTGAGCTCGCGAAAACTTGAAGATATTCTTTGACTGATTTCAAAGCTGCATTTCAAAGCCAGGGCTTGTTGAAGTGACTAGAGTATACGATAATCTGTATACTCCAGACACCTTTAGCCCAATCTGGCAGAGCATTTTAGCGCCGCAAATACTTGCCGCCAAGATACTTTATCCAGATGAATGGGGCTACAGAGCCAATGAACTCCACGTAAGCGATTATCCACAGCTGATGAGTGAGGGAGGTTGCTCCGTCAGCAGGATGGCCCTTTTAAGCCTCGCATCCTCCCCAGATTGTCGACGGCAACTTTGCGCGAACTCATCTTCTGACTGATTTATTTACTTCCGAATAATGGCAAGAAGTTGCGGCACCTGTCGAGGTATTCTTCCAGATGATTCCTGGACTACAGGAAGAACATCCTGACGCTGACAAATAGACCGGCGCATCTCCTGCGACCGCGCCCTACCGAGCTGCACTCAATGTACACGCGCAAACCGAGCCTGCAAGGGCTACGGCATTCGCTTGTCTTGGCCTAAAGCAACCGATAGGCGACGAGCTGTGGTCGCGCGACCGGCACGAGGGCGAGGCGTTGCTCGTCAAGTCCACAACGGCTACCAAGTCAATGCCTCCAGCTGGGATATTGTGATGCATCGGTACCTGGCTGGACAACTACAAAATGGTAATCTCTTCGGCAGTACTCTTACAAAATGCTGATTTAACAGGTGAAATACCGCTTGTCTTTGAAGCGCCGCTGCCAGTAGGCCAGATGATATTGGAAGGCGACGATAGCGAGCTGATTCAATACTGTATGCATGCCACCATCTGCTATCCGAGAATCACACTAACAAGCCAGTCCAACAAGATGCCTCTCAGTCATTGGCAACTCTCGGACACGATCCTAGAGCACTCGGCGATACCCTCATGCGCATGGCCTTTTCCAGTAACAGCCCGTCTGCCATTGCTGTACGGCGCGCCCTCCTCGGGCTTTCATGCTTGCATCGCTATGGACTCCAAGGCCAGGCAGTGGACTACAAGATCGCATCCATCAGAGCGCTGGCTTTTGCGTCGACAACCAAGATTGGAACCGTCGAAGCGATGCAGCACGTTGCAGCGGGAATGCTGCTCTGTTCACTCGAGATTCACAAAGCCTCTTGCACGTCAGGGCAGTGGCGCTGGTACATTGCCGGAGTAAAGAAGGTTATTGCCTCATCCTGTCTCGGGCAAAAAAAGGAGGATAGCGATCTGGGTGCCCTGTTGAGCTGGGTACAGTACCACGATACATTGGCGCGGTTTAGCTGTCTGCATTGGAAGTACGACCTTTCGCCGACAAAATTCCCGACTAAGATAGCCACGCAGGTCTGGTGTAAGGAATATGCGCCTGTCCGGGAGAATGTCGACGATCCGACCCCCGTATTAAAGTGCTCTCCGTCCATCGTCAATAGTCTGCTCATGTTACTAGCAGAGGGGTGTGAGATTCTAAACGCAAAGCAGAATGATCCACCAGGCGCGGACCAAACAGTGTACGACCACTTCTTGCAAAAGACTATATCGCAACTGAGACTACTTTCAGTCACAAATCAACCTGGGGAAACACCACCCCCAACCATCGAGCTCTTCCATTTGGCCGCACTCGTCTATCTTACCCGCGCATCAGGCAGCCCCTACTTAGCGCTCGAATTGCAGCAGTACATCACACGAGCATTTACTCTTATGGCCTCCATGCCTTCGTGTGACCGCCAGTTCTCACTGCTCGTTCTTGGCTGCGAGGCGACGACAGAGGATGAGCGGTTCATGGTCCTCGACCTGATCGACCGGACCGAGAAACGGGCGGGCTCCCGATCACTCTTTCTGACCTCGAAGATCATAAACCGGATCTGGGTACAGGATGATCTGGCCGAGGGGGGTCTGGAGTATATGACCAAGTTGAGTGCGATTATAGGCTCTTGTGGGATTTTGCCGCCTTTTGTGTAATATACATGTAGATAATCAGTATTATGATCATACGACCCTAACGAGTATACCCCATATTGTGCTATTATGCTTCATAGCACGTAATCCACTCCCACGTGGCAAGCACTGCCTCAAGATCACCATAGTTGGAGTATATGGTGTCAGACTGCCGAGACTGCCAATCGCCGACGGCTCCGATTGTGCTAGACACGAACTCTAAGGCGTATACTTCTCTTATCGCCGATAAATCTAGCTCGTTGTCTTCGCGATTCTATAGTAGAATGGTGCAAGGAGGGGGTTGCGCGGGGTATATATACACCTGAAGACCCTTGCAGTACCACACCTCACTCTTGTCGGACTTCCAGCTCCCACACTCTGACATTCACCATGGCTCCATCCATCGCAGAAGCACCCCAAGCGGACATCGTCGTCCCCGTCAAGGCCGACGCCGCAGCCGCAAAGCCCAAGATCCGCCGTGCCATCGACGAAGAGAAAGAAGGCAGCAAGCCTCCCAGCGTACGCCCCTCCCTCCAATCCATACTAAACACCCTCTCACTCTGTAATATAGTACCCCCACTACCTCCCAATCTGGGACCACAGCGAAAAATACCCTCCCCTCGAACCCTTCACCCACGTCGACCCCGGCCTCTCCGCAGACCCCTCCTTCAAAGACCTCCTCCCAGAAGGCACAAAAATCACCAAACTAACCCCGACCATCGGCTCCGAAGTAACGGGCATCCAACTCTCCTCACTCACCAAAGCAGGCAAAGACCAGCTAGCCCTACTAGTCGCCCAACGCAAAGTCGTCGCCTTCCGCGACCAAGACCTCGCCGACATCCCCATCGCACAAGCCCTCTCCTTCGGCGGGCATTTCGGCCGCCACCACATCCACCCAACCTCCGGCGCCCCAGAGGGCTACCCGCAGATCCACCTGGTGCACCGCAACGCCAGCAACGGCGAGCAGGACGCCTTCTTCGCGGACCGCAACAGCTCCGTGCAGTGGCACAGCGATGTCTCGTACGAGCAGCAGCCACCGGGTACCACGTTCCTGTATATCTTTGATGGGCCCGAGGTCGGCGGCGACACAGCCTTTGTCGACCAGGTCGAGGCGTATCGCCGGTTGTCGCCGGCGCTGAAGGAACGGCTGCATGGGTTGAAGGCGCGGCATAGCGGCGTTGAGCAGGCGGAGTTTAGTATCAAGCGCGGCGGGGTGGTGAGGAGGGAGCCGGTGATTAATGAGCATCCGCTAGTAAGGACGCATCCGGTGACGGGGGAGAAGGCGCTTTATGTGAATGGGGGCTGTGAGTTTTTCCAATATCGGGTCTGTGAGGTGGTGCTAATGGAGATACCTCTAGTCACAAGGAGTATTGTCGGGCTGAAGAAGGAGGAGAGCGATGCGCTGCTGGCGTTCCTGATTGCGCATGTTGGGCGCGGGATCGACTACCAGGCTCGCGTGAAGTGGGCGCCGAAGACGGTTGTTGTTTGGGATGTGAGTGTTCATTGAGGTTACATGTTGGAGCGTGGCTAACGGGTATATCTTATTCTTAGAACCGCGTCACTGCACACTCTGCTATTGTTGACTGGGTGACGGGCGAGCGTCGCCATTTGGCTCGGATCACGCCGCAGGCTGAGCGGCCGTATGAGACGCCTTATGTTGCGGAGTAATGAGCTGGAAGTTTGCTATGATTATATGAATGGGAGAATGATATTATTAGTTGTGATAGCTCTACGGATTACGAGATGAAAGTAAGAGCCCTGCACTCACTTCGAGAAATAGCATACAGAATTACGTAGCTTTGCGTAATCTCTAGCTACTCAAGACGGCGCATTGACGGTGGACATATCAAAGTACGAGTCAGACAATCTTATCTGATGAGATATCGAAAGTCTCAGCGGATCCATCAAGTGCATGGCGTCGCTTTTGCTTTTCTCGGCTGCTTGCAATGGACGCAATGACCCCCACCCCCCAGTCAACATTATTATCCATGCACGGCTTGGCACATGTCTATTACGTCCATATGACTACTCCGTACTGCAGTCTTCGACTAATTCCGAGCCTCGGCCTTGCTTTATGGTCTGCTGCGAAGCCCTAACTCCGACTCGGGGATAGCTACCCCATTCGACCTCGGACGTATGCCATGCCCCATCACACCACGACAATCCAGTCAATCTACATCACCCCAAACCTTAACCTTCGGTTCATTTTGCCGTGACACTCGGTGCTTATCCCATGCTGGTCTAGCAGCGATACGGAATGCGGAGATAACGCCTTGCTACTCAGCCCGGCCGCCGTAGTCAATCCTCGGCTTTGGGCGTGAGAGACGTATATAAGCTAGCCTCTTCCCCTCGATGCGGTATTTGAACTGAAGTAAACGAACAAAACCCATCAAACCCAAAGATAGACAGAACAGGCCATCAACATGTCCACAGACCAGAACCAGAACCAAGACCAAGACCCCCGCCGCCCCGGCCGCTCTGTACGTCCCCATCCCCTCTCCTCTCTACAGAATATTCTAACAAGAAGACCTCCAGCTCGAAAAAGGCCGCGAACTCAAACTTCTCAATTTCATAAAAACCCACCCCACCCTCCCATCCATAACCGGTAACCCAGACGCCATAATCGACTTGATCGAAGAATTCTCGCAAAAATACCACTTCATGACCGTCGGACTCCCGAAAGGCAATATCGTAACATCTATCATCGCGGAACAGAAACCCTCCACCATGATCGAGCTAGGCTGTTACGTCGGGTACTCGGCGATTCTCTTCGGGGATGCAGTCCGCAAAGCCGGTGGGGCGCGGTACTACAGCCTGGAACTGAATTCCGAGTTCGCGGAGATCGCGAGAGAGATAGTTCAACTTGCCGGGCTAGCTGATTTCGTGACGATCCTCGTCGGACGGAGTGATGTTTTGCTGAACAATCTGTTTGAGAGTGGGGAGGTGGAGAGCGTTGAGATGCTGTTTATAGACCACTATAAACCGGCTTACACGCTTGACCTGAAGCTGTGCGAGCAGCTGGGGAAGATCATCCCCGGGAGGTCGGTGATTGTTGCAGATAATGTGATCTTTCCTGGGAACCCGCCGTATCTGGAGTATGTGCGGAGTTCGGTGCAGGAGAAGAGGGGGGAGGCGGAGAAGGGGCCTGTTAGGGCTTATGAGCTGGAGGGGTTTGATGGGCGGACGGTGCAGAGCTTCATGGGGGCGGAGAATGCGCCGCGGTTTGAGATTGTGGGAGATCCGAATCTGGTGTATGAGAGTGTGTTGAGGCAGCCCGAGGGGGATCGCGATGCGGTTGAGGTTACGAGATGTGTTGGGGTTGAGGGTTAGCATTTTTCAGGAATGGAGAGGTTATGGATCGAGACTCTTTTACTGGGCCGGCGAGTTCCCATTGCTTTCGTGGTGTGTATAACGCACGCCAATCTATGGGATATTCTGAAATCAAAGAGTACGATCAACGCAATAGATCCAGTATATTTTGTCGAGGAACTGATTTGCGTCATCTGTCCGGATGAGCTCTTCTAATGCCGTGCCTCAATGAGGAATATATTCTCTTCAACTACGATATAGGCCTTTCTGGTTGTGACGGGTTGTATGAAAGGTTGTACATATACTGAACTTTGCAGCATTGGCAGTGTTTGAGCTAGGGCGCAGGATGGATCGACCTTTTCGGTCACTGAGTAGATGGTTCAATGTTGGACTCTGAAAAGGGTGGCAGAACTTCTTGATAGCTATCATACTCTCATTCAATCAGTTGGACGAAGTGATTATGAGTCTCCGACCAGGGAACCTGTTGGAGCGTGTTGATAGGTACGTACTGCATAGCATAAAACAAGATTCGCGAGTAAGCCCAGAAGACGCACAGTCTCTTCAACCTCCCCAGACCGGTATAGTCCAAGTTTCCAAGACAGATTTAGATGAGGGCATCTAGCGCCACTAAGGCGTGATTGCAATTCAAATCCCGAAGACCCAGCCAAGCAGCCAAGATAATCCCGAATAACGGCGCGGGATTGCAACTGATTTCTACGATGCGTGCGGAGGTGGTGGTCCAGATTATAAAGTAACGGTACGGAATCCATCATTCTTCCAGGTCCTAGTCTTGCCTGGCTGTTCGCCGCAAAACAGCCACCTCATATAGCCCAGCCCTAACCCCGAACCACCTGGGTCACCAACTAACCCAAGATGCCATCTAAAATCAAATCCGTCGCTATAATCGGCGCCGGCCCAGCAGGCGCCATCGCCATCGATGCCTTCGCGCAAGAACAAGCCTTTGACAAAATCCGTGTCTTCGAACGGAGAGAGAAACCCGGTGGTTGCTGGTACGTGCCCGCATACTCCTACTCCCACTCCGTCACCCTCAACCACAAGAATATTACCTGACATGTTGTCGCGTTGTGCAGGCTCTACGACACCACCGAACCCGCTCCGCTATCAAACCTCTCCGCCCTCGCATCCCGCACCGCAGATACACCAGTCGAAGCACCAGGACCCTTGCCCGGGTATTTCCCGCGCCCACCGCAGAACCGCTTCAATGATACGCCCGTGTACCCAACGCTGGAGGCAAACATCGACGCGGGGATAATGCAGTTTTCGCAAGAGCCGATTCCTGAGATTCGCAGTGCGGCTTCTATCAAGATCCACGGGGCCGATACGCCGTTTCGGCATCATACTGTTATACAGCGGTATATTGAGTCGTTGGTGAAGAGGAGGGGGTATGAGAGGCTGGTTGAGTATGATACGACTGTTGAGCGGGCTGAGAAGGTTCCAGTAGGCCAAAAAGCTGGAAAGGATGCGGAGGGGAGATGGGTCCTGACGCTGCGTAAGCAGGTTCCCGCAATTGAGACGGACTACTGGTGGCAGGAGGAGTTTGATGCCGTTGTTGTTGCCACAGGACACTATGCTGTGCCGTTCGTGCCGGCGATTGAAGGGTTGGAGGGGTTTGCGAGGGACGTACCGGGGAGTGTGCTGCATACGAAGGGGTTTAGGGATCCGGAGAGATTTCGGGGGAAGGTAGGCATGGATTTTCTCTTCTCTCGTCAACTCTAGCAGATTGATGGAACTAATGTGCAGCAGAAAGTAATCACAGTCGGCGCATCGGTCTCCGGGGCAGATACGGCAGTTAGTCTCATCGGCATCGCTCAGAACCCGATCTACGCTTCTGTGAGGGGGAAGTATAACCCTTATTTCGGAGACGAGGCATTCAAGCATCCCGGAATCGAACGACGGCCACCAATTACCCGGATCGAGGGAACTGGTTCGCGCCGAACGGTACACTTCGAGGACGACAGTTCCATTGCAGACGTCGATCACATTATCTTCGGGACAGGATACACCTGGACTCTTCCATTCCTGCCTCAAGTACCTGTCCGCAATAATCGCGTTCCGGACCTCTATCTACACATTTTCCACCAGCAAGACCCGACGCTCGCGTTTATCGGAGCGGTTGCGGCGGGATTCACGTTCAAGGTCTTTGAGTGGCAGGCTGTTCTTGCGGCGCGCGTGTTTGCAGGAAAAGCAACGTTGCCATCAAAGGAGGAGCAACGAAGCTGGGAGGTGAAGAGGATTGAGGCGCGCGGTGATAGTACGAAGTTCACGCTCATCAGTCCCGATTTTGAGAACTATTTCGAGACATTACGAAAGCTTGCAACGACGCCGAGGGAGGGAGAGCCTGGAAGGAGATTGCCGGAATTTGATCCCTCGTGGGTTGGGAGGTTTGCTGCGAGCCATCAGAGAAGGATCAAGATGTGGAAGAAGGCGAATGAAGACGCTGCACGGGGAGCAGATAGAAAGTCTACAGCTGAGAGAGTGTCGAAACTATAGTTTATTTCATTTCCAGTAATATGGCAACAGACATAATATGACGCTACTCCCAAGCCCCGGCCAGAAGGTTCTTGACAACCACCAGTCCACCCAAGAAGGACAAAGGTCTTGAAAGTAATATGAAACCCTTGGCCAGCAGCTCTGTTTGGCCGATAAGAAGTGTCCCGCCAATCACGCAATCTCAGGATCAGTTTATGAGATCTGTTGCGGAGACCTAAGCTCGTTTTCAAATCCCGAGCCCGTCAGGGTGGATCGTACATATAGTCGGGACCGCATCTTGGATGCAGATTTGACGTAGAGAGTTTAACTGGACGGCACACTGCAGGAATCGTAAGAATGTCACACGATATCTCCAAGGTTGAATCCAGCCAGCATGAATCCTGCTCAATATCAAACCGAGATTGGACGCCGAGTGAGGAGCAACGGGCGAGGTTGAAGTATGTCCCTGTTCTCGTCCCTGCTCATTGCCTTATGTACTAACTCCGTCAAAGAATCGACCTTTCCGTCCTCCCCCTTCTAGTCTTCGGCATGATCATGTTCCAACTCGACCGGATGAACGTCGCCAGTGCCCTAACCGGGGGCTTCGCAGCCGACCTCGGCGTCAACCAGGACACAATCAATCTTGGAAACCAACTGATGTTCCTCGGCATCATCGTGCTTGAGATTCCGTCGAATATGCTTTTACAAAAGGTACACCTATCCCTGTCACCCTTTCCTCTAGACACCAAGAACTGACGACGTGCAGATCGGCCCGAGCAAATGGATCCCAGCCCAAGTCTTCGTCTTCGGCCTGATCGCCACAATGCAAGTCTTCCTGAAGAGCCGCTCCGGCTTCCTTGCAACACGGATGCTGCTCGGTCTCGCAGAAGCGGGATACATCCCGGGCTCAATCTACACCCTCTCAACATGGTACACGCCGCAGGAGCTAGGAAAGCGCGTCGCGATTCTCTTCTTCGGCATGTTTGGCGGGAATGCCATCTCGCCACTGCTTGGAGCTGGGATCCTAAGACTCGAGGGATCAGGAGGGTTACGGGGGTGGCAGTATATCTTCTTAAGTATGCTATTCTAACCTCATCTCATCGTACCACAAGAAGGGACAACTAATAGAGAACAGTCGAAGGCATAATCACCATGGCCGTCTCCGCCCTCCTCCTCCTCGTCCTCCCAACAAGCCCTCAACTCCCCAAACCACTCTTCCTAAGCGGATTGATCCGCTGGACAGAGCGCGAACAGCACATCCTCACCTCCCGCCAAAGCACCGAGAACAAACCCTCCGACATCAAAAACCGAACCGGCATCCCCCTCGAAGTCGTGCGGAAAACAGTCCTGAACTACCGCCGCTGGCCGCACTTCCTCTCAACCGCTTGCGTCTTCTCGACCTGGTCTCCGTTAACTACCTACACGCCTAGTATCATCATGTACCCTCCCTCTCCCTCTCCCTCTCCCTATTCACCCTGTTCTACATACAGATACTAAATAGATACTGACAAGAAACCAGGTCCCTCGGCTTCACGCGCATCCAAGCAAACGCCCTCTCCGCCATCGGCGCTTCGCTAACCCTCCCCATCGTCTTCCTCGCAGCCTGGGCAAGCGACAAGACCAAGAAACGGGGGCTCACCGTGATCGCTGCGATCTGCTGCTACCTGGCTGTACTAATCGTTGCAAGGGCAGTGCTCCCGAAAACCCCAAATGCAAAATGGAGCCGGTTCGGGATGTGGACGGTGGTGAATGCGTTCGCGGTGTGCTACCACCCGGTGCATAATGTCTGGGTGCAGTTGAACTGTGGCAGTCAGGCGGAGAGGAGTATTGGGATTTCGTGAGTTGTCTTTTTCTTTTCTTTCTTTTTCTATTTTTTTTTTTTTCTTTTTTCGAGTTATCTGCGTGTGGATTCTTTAGATCAGGGAGGGGGTTTGCTGACTGATTTGTCTTGTTTCTAGGATGTGTGAGTCTTTCCTCTCCTCTTGCCAGAATGTTTTACCGCAGGTCAGGCGGGGCCGCGGGGGTAGGCTGCTCTATACTACATCTGCTAACGCTGTTGAAAACAACCAGGGGTCATGAGCGCCATCTCAGGCCTGCTTGCCGGAACGCAGATCTATAGGGCCAGTGACTCGCCGACGTAAGTCACGGCCTCACCCGTCTCAACTCCCCCGTTGTAGCCCTGTACCAGGAGTAACTAACTAATTATCTCTCTTACCTTGATTAGATACCACACCGGCCTAATCATCCAAATCGCACTCGTCGCCGCTGGGCTGGTCTTCGCCATCTTCCAAGAAGGGATCTACCTCGTGTTGAACTCGCAGGCGAGAAGGCGGAGTAGTCCGGTGATATGGACGCCGTGAGACTACCTGCTGTTTTTTGGAGTTGATTGTAGGGTGAGTGAAGGGGGGAGTTTCGGACTATATATCAGGGACAAGGATGGAAGGAGGCCTTTGTGGCGGGGAAGTGCACCTCAACCTTACGAGGTGCTATATACTGGATCGATCTAGGAGGTTTACAGTTGATGATTACAGACCGGAACAGAGCATGTTGGATACAAGAGTCGTAAAGCGGGCATTATATGCTTATGGTTTATGCATGATGGACATTTGATGACGGTGAGGGTTGTCACCTGGGTACTGCATGGGCCATCGATGGTTGATGAAGGGGCATGCTTCCTTTAAGCACTCCACGCCGCGGCACTGATAGACCTGCGAACCTCGCTGTCTACTGTTACTACAATACGAGAGGAATTGGCTGATGGAGTATGAGCCTAGTAGATACACAAGTCTGATAGTTTCGGGACCTTTGTCGGCTAGGCTCGTACATCTGGTTTGCTATCGAAAATCAGCAGGTGATGGCGGCTTCGGTGGTTTTGCTTGCACCGCCTTACTAGGACGTCTAGGATGAGGCGAGTGAGTTGGGGGGGAGGGGGGTTATATATTGTAGAACAGTTAAGCGGACAAGGTGCAGCGAAGCACAGATAGATGGTGCTTGCCTTGGTTGGAAAGAGTTGGGAGACAAGTCCAGGCAAAGTGTGAACAGAACCCTGTAGGATGATCAATACATTGATGAGATTTCTATACCACAACACCTAGGTAAGAGCGTGGGCGATGTCAAGGTATAGTATCAAGTACAAACTACTATATATACTCTGATGTCATCAAAAGGAATAGATTCAACCCTCCAAGAAATCTAGATATGGGGGCCGAAGGTATGTTATAAGCAGGCCATCTAAACAAGCACCTAATCAGATGCAAAATCAAAAAGAACAAAGATATCTCCAGGAACAAGACGAAGCAAGAAACAATTTCGAGGCTGTTACACCCCTAATCATCCGGGACGGTTCATCACTCCCGGTGAGACAGAACACACAAACTTTTCCTCTCTTCCCACGTGTATTTGCATCAGCATCGTGATCTCTAGCATGCCGGTCGTAAAAGAGAAAAAAGGTCTAAGAAGATGACGAAACTGTTTAGACAGCACCCTCGGAAATCATCTTCTTGCGGAGGTGGTCCTTGTATTGACCGATAGAGCCGTCCCAGCGGCGAACGGTCTTGTGCTCGCAAACCATAATGTCCTTGGCGATCTTGTCGAGGAGACGGAAGTCGTGAGACACGACGACGACACCGCCGCTGAACGCGTTGATGGCCTCGGCCAAACTGTCGATGGTGGGGATATCGAGACCGTTGGTAGGCTCGTCGAGGAGGATCATGTTGGGAGATTCAATGGCAAGCAGAGCGAAGACGATACGACTCTTCTGACCTTCTGACAGAGTACCCATGAGAGCGGTCTGGGACTCTCCAGAGAGACCGTAGCGACCGAGCTGTTGACGCCAGTACTGGAAGTCTTGGCTTTGCTGGGGGAACTTGTCACGGACGAACTCGAGAGCGGACTTGGTCAGGTCGAGCTGCTCAGCGGAGTGCTGGCTGTACATGCCGAGCTTCAAGTGAGTGTGACGAGCGACACGACCACCGATGGGCTGGAGCTTTCCAGTCATCAGACGGAGGAGTGTCGATTTACCAACACCGTTAGGGCCGACAAGCGCAGTTCGCGAGTCCATGTCAACACCAAGGTCGAGGTGCTCGTAGAGGGTGTCGGCCCACTCGCCAGAGTAGGAGAAAGAGACGTCATCGAAAGAGAGAACGGGAGGAGGAAGCTTCTCGACATCAGCGAAGCGGAAGCTGAAAACACGGTCGGGAATGACGGGCTGGATGAAACCATCGGCCTCCATCTTGTCGAGAATCTTTTGACGGGACTTGGCCTGTCGCACCAAGTTGGCGTAGGTACCGGCGGAAGCAATGAACTTCTTGATGTGTTGGATTTCTTCCTGCTGCTTGTTGTAGGCCTTCATCTGGTTGGTCTCCTGTTCCTCGCGGGTCTTGTGGTACGAATCGTAGTTACCACCGTAGTAGAGGAGCTGCTTCATGCGCATGTCGATCATGGTTGTGCAGACACCGTTGAGGAAATCCATGGAGTGAGAAACCAGGACGAGTGTCCGCTCCCATTTCTTCAGGTATTCTTCCAACCACACGCAAGCTTCGAGATCCAAATGGGCAGTGGGGTCGTCGAGAAGGAGGAGAGAAGGCTTAACGAACAGGGCCTTGGCGAGGGCCACACGCATACGCCAACCACCGGACATGTCCTTGGTCTTCTTGTGAATGGTAACCTTGTTGAAACCGAGACCGGTCAGAATGAGCGAGGCACGGGTATGGAATGTGGAGGGGTCCATTTTGTCCATGCGCTGTTAATCGTTAGCAATGAGCTTCAACTGATAAGAGGGGATACATACGTCGTACAGATCCTCGAGAATAGGGCTGTCAGGACCCTCAACCTCAAGAATCTCCTCAGCCTGCTTCTCCATGCGGTCAAGCTGGTTCTGTGCCTCTGTAACAACCCACTCGAGCGCACCGAGCTCACTCGGAGGGGCACCCTCGTTGAGAAGATAGATATCAATGTGTTCGGGGATGGGGTATTCGCGAGAGGCGATAGCCTTGAGCAGAGTGGACTTTCCGCAACCGTTCTCACCGAGGAGACCGTAGCGACGACCGAAGTTGAGTTCGAGGGTCGAGTCGGTGATCAGGACCTTTCCGTGGAAAACGAGCGAGGCGGAGGTGACCTTGACGTCGCGAGAGGCGGCCATGGAAGACAAGACACCGGTGGTGACACGATCCGACAGACCGTGCTTGTCCATCTGTGCTGTGAGCTTCTCGACCTCCTTCATCTTGGCCTCGGTGGTGGCGGGCTGATCCTCGCCAGCGTCAGAGTCTACGGGGGTGTCATCCTTCTTGGCCTTGCCGGTGGTCTTCTTCTTGGTGTCGCCGTCGGCGGCACGCTTGGCCATACGGGCGGCCTTGGATGCGGAAACCATCTTGTCTGTTGGAGTGGGAGGTGGAAGGAAGGAGTAGGAGGGGGGGAAGGGCGGAGTGATGGAGGAGGGTCGAGGATGAAGGCTGGCGTGGGAGACGTGAACTTTGAAGGAGGGAAAAATTGAGAGGGGTGGATCAGGAAATAAAAATAGCGGGGGGGGGCGAGCCTTCCTGTTGCTTA
>NW_027395823.1:0-52767 GCF_047715665.1 Aspergillus karnatakaensis | reverse complement strand
GGGGCGTGCCGGAATATAGTTAGTATTGTCGTCAGAGGATCAGGTAAAGAGTCCATCTTGTTAATATCAAGGAGCTGTGTCGGGCGGTAGGTAGGCTCTAGCTTAGAAAGCTCTAGGTCAGATACGGAGACAATAATTCATGGGGAGGATGCTCCTGGCCTGTTAGGAATCTTAGAGATAGTGCTTATTCCGTAAAGTCAGCAGGTCCTGGATTTTACTAGTATAACATAAAGGTGTGAATACTTGCATACATCTCCTAGCTAACCACGCTTTAACTTTTTCTATAAGCGTGTTCCCTGCTAGGTATGGGCTCATCCTTCGTCCCATAGCTTCGAAATCGGACTCTAAAGATCTACCCAAAGGGCAATTACTATTAGCTATACTATTAGCTAAACTTTATTTTCAGCCTGCAAGTATCTACCAGGATATACTTATCTAGTGTCTAAACTCATGGTTATTATTACAGAGTATATAACCTGCCACAAGCTGCTATGCGACTGTATAAATTAACTTTCGGATATCTAGGATTCGGGCTAAGGCCTACTCAGCTCGCAAGGTAGTATCACGGGGTAACCTTTCCTCTGCTCGGGCTTAGTGTGTCTTCTACCCTGAAGATAAAGGTTCTAGAATTATTTTTTATTATTAGAGTCTATAAGTCCCTCAGCTTAACACGCAAAGTGTAACCTATCACCCGAACACAACACCTTGTTATCCCAGCACCCTCACTATTACCTAATAATAACTATGCCCACTCGAGCTCTTAGCCGGAATAGCCCGTCAGTCTCTTTAATCGGACTTGGCTTGATAAGTATAAGTAGTATCTACGGCGCGCCTCCCAGCGAGGAGAAATATTATGCCCTATTAAACCAAGCCTATAAAATTAACACGCGGTTCTGGGATACTGCTAACGTCTACCTTAATAACAAGGATATTATTAGTAACTAGCGAGCCAGAAATCCTAAAAAGTCAGAGAATATTTTTATTACCACAAAGTTCGGGATCAAGTTTCTCAAAGATAGCCGCCAGGATCTTGATAGCAGCCCTAAATACGCCAGAGCCGCGCTAGAAAGGAGCTTAAAGCAACTCCGTACAAATACCATTAACCTCTACTACATTTATTAGGTTGACGGTAGAACGCTAATTAAAAGGACTATTCAGACAATAGTACAATTTATAGAGTAAGTAAAAATTCTATATTAGATAGCATACAAATACTAGTAATTATACTATACAGACCCGGGTTTACCTGTATCCCCCTGTCCACCTTAAAAGCCCAGGACCTTCTCCTCTAACCCGTTCTAGGGAAGACAAGATCCGTCATATCGGCCTAAGCAAAGTTTCCAGCGACACGGTTCGCCGCGCGCACGCCGTCCACCCAATCACTACAGTACAGGTAGAATACAGCCCCTACGCGCTCGATATCAAAAAGCCACATATTATAATTCTAGAGATATATCGAGAGCTAGGTATTACTATTATCGCATACAGCCCTGTTGGGCGTGGTCTTCTAGCGCGCAAGCACACCGCTAAGTTAATTACCAAGAATCCGTCCCTTACCTACTTCCGACGCTTTTCGAAGGATGACCTTGCTATAATTAAAAGACTATACAATACTATTCACGGCGTCGCGGTAGAGAAAGAAGTTATACTAACACAGGTTATTCTTGCCTGGCTCCTTGCGCGCGACCCAATTGTCATCCCCATACCAGGAACAAAAATAATTAAATACTTAGAGGAAAATATAGAGAGTTCTCGAGTTAAACTAACCCTAGAGGAGACTTAGTGTATAACTAAGGCAGCGCACGCGACTAAATTAGTTAGAGCCAGGTATCCTGTTAAGTAAGCTAGTAGCTTAAGAAGATAACAAGACACACTAGCTAACGCCCGTACACAGCATAGTTCCGGAGAACTATATATTTAGTGATACACCTGTACTTTGATTATAAGCAAGAGCGTGATAGAGTAAGTAGGTAAAACAGATGCGATAAAGGCAAGTAATAAGTTTCCTAAGTAGCTAGGAATTCAGCGCTATATATTACAAGGAAGGGCTATAGTAGTCTACGAACTATTAGACGGGCTAGCGGTATATCCTGTACCTCTCTTAAGTCAGACTATAATACACAATATACAGAGAGTGATGCTCTGGCTGTTGGGTTGAGAAGCAACCACAAGTGATACTAGATCCTGATAACCCCCAACCCCCAATATTCGGATCATCGCCCATATATATAAATAAGCTCATTAACACAAACCGTAGAATTTATCTAGTTATTTAGTAACTAGCCCTGAGTACCCAGCTGCCTCTTCTATTAGCATAATAGATAATATTAGCGACCGTCACGAAATCATACTGAAAGCAACGGAATACCGTGCGGTATAACAGTTCATCTCCCCCATGCGTATTACTCGTGATTAATAAGTATTTAAGCACGATAGTTTACAATAACCTTGGCGAGGATAGTCAAGTGCGCTAGTAAAGGCCGCCACGTTAGCTATATATATAGAGCGAGACAGCAACAAATAATATTTAATAAGGCAACATAATCTTATTAAAAGAGCAAGATATAAAGTACAAAAGCAAACAACAGGTATAGCAAAAGCTAAACTTGATTCAGCAGCCTATTATAAATAATATTTAAACACAACTCCCCTAGTAAAGCAGCTAGAGCCTGGCTGGTATACTCGCGAATCGACCCCCTATTCAGAAGATCCACCAGGGGAATCTCGACACTAAAATCCTTAAAGAACCACCTCCGCAGATCGACCGCGACTAATAAATCTATACCTAAATCCCTCAGGCAAGTCAACAACGCAAGCAGAAAATCCTCCGCCAGACTAAACTTACTGCGGATCTTTACCTAGATTACCGCGTCTAGTATCTCTATTACCTCTTCTAGCAAGCTAGCCGCTTCAAGCTATAGCCGTGTTAAACTTGCGGCTTTTGTGTGCGCGCTAGATCCTATCTATCCACTATTCACGAAATAGTCTAGGTAGTCCTAATATATCAGCCGTTGCAGGCGAGTAGTATCCGAGCCCTCGGTCGAGACTAGCTCGTAGCTAGTGATAATCTCCGGATTTCTGCTAGTTAACAGGTCGCAGGCAAGGATAGCCTCCGCGAACATTCTATCAATATCGCGCTCTAACAGGATATACAAGCCTGTTGTTGCCCGCACATGGTTTATCATATCAGTACCTATTCGTGCAACCATCCCAATACTATTAATAGTACTAAGGTAGATAATACTCCCCAGCAGCCCGCGTGCTTGCTAGTAATAGATAAGATTTGCCTGGAAGTAGATAGCCGCCGAGTAGGCGTACTAACCCTAGTTCCCGGACACCCCGGCTAAGGAACTAAGGAAGATAAAGAAGTCTAGGCTAGAGCCAGAAAGTTCATCAAGAAGAAGGGAGCCCTAAACCTTAGGGGCGAGGATAGATCAAATACTGCTAGCGGATGTTTAAAGAAATTCCCGATTATTAAGAATAAGAGCCCCGTGGACAACACCCGCGAGAGGGGGGAAGTTAGCTTAAATCTTGCGGTAAGCGGCAAGTATAGATAAGCAATTAGTAATATCCCTGTGAATAGGAATTAGTTAGGTATCTGCACTATTAACTAGAAAATAAAAGCTTATATAAAAAGTAGGACAACGCGGGCCTCGCGCTAAGAGATTAATACAAGTTACTGCTCGCTTACTTTGGGCGTTTAACTAGCGAGAATAATATTCTGGGCGCCCTTACTAACCATCTATAAGGCGAGCGACTAACCGAAATCACTACCCAAGCCTGCGAGAAGGTAGGTCCCGTCCGGAGGAAACGAAATAAGAGAGACTACGGGCTCGATTTGCACAGGAACTCTGGTGCAGCCTGTCTAATTAATGATAGATCCTGCTACCACTGCCCCCCCGGTCAAGAGATGACGCAGATTAATACTAGGGGCAGAATCAAAGTCTGGTGTGCAATTTCGTATGAAGGATATCGCATCCTTCAGCTCTCTTATTATGTTCTAGGGGAACTTATTATTATTAGTACCTGGTAGCCGCGCGTCCGGGTAATAAATATTACTAATGTTAAGACACTAGGCGCTGGCTAGTAAAAGTAGCTTAAGAGTAGCTATAAATCACTTATCGGCCGGCCTGCTACCAAGGCTAACGGTAAGAAAGATATCTTAAGGTAGTAACTTTTTTATGGTCTTTGCAGAGGGCACCAGCGGGAAATAATTTATATTATTAATAACTAATAAGGGTTCGGTAGAAATAAAGAATAGCTTTACTCCCTTACTTTTCGCTAGTCTAGAAATAGCCCCGTGCAGCGACTTACTAGCCGTATGCACCAGGAAAGTCGCATTATTGTCCACAAGGTGAACCAGGTGTTGAGCAACGATAAAATTCGCGGCACGCTTTAAAAGCAATATACCGGGCTCTTGGGCGACTATAGGCGGCAATTCCAAGGTCTATTCCTAGGGAATAGCTATAGGATACCTATATTACGATGCAAACGATAGTAATAGAGTCTCGGTAAGGGCATTAGTTCCAAGAATAAGGTATAATAAGAAGCCGCCCCCTATAGGAAGGGCATGGCTAGTACTATACCGTAGCTAGATTAGGGTATATCTAGAATAAATATTAGCAGATATAGCTAGCTCGGGTACCTTATACAGCATATCCTAGCTATTTAATATATAGACTACATAAACTGCGGTCTTTATAATATTAAGTTCCTTAGTTACTCGCGACCTGACTGCCACGTATCTATTATTATTCTCCAGATTATCCTGCACCCGCGTGATATATATAATCCCATCTCTAAAATATAGTTTAGGCTCGGTTACGTGCACGCAGGTAGGTAGCCTGAAATTATTTAAAATATTAGTATATACAAGATATATTAGGGCGGTAGCAACAAGCGTAGCTATAGCTTTAATAAGATTACTAATATTAAAGAATTAATATAAGGCCTTCGGATGTTCTTGTATAAGCGTCTTTAGCTACCCTTTATTAAGCCCATAAAGCGGGTAATCTCGCTCGGAGCTAATTATTACCTATAATAATCTATTAGCTATAGCCACTACAGACTACATAGCCTAGAGTTTTTTGTTAGTAAGATTAGTTAACTAAGAAGAGCTTAAATTAAGCAGACTTAAAATAATAGTACTACTAGTATTAGGGAGCTGCATAAGTACTAGTATGTTAAGCAACGGGGCATAGATAATTATTACAAAGCGAGGCTTAAGAAAAAAATACAGCTCGCAAAGTAAGGGTTTAAGTAAAAGAAGGTCACCTCCTAGTATAAGCAGGCTCGTAGTTTTTAAGAGCTGTAATAAAGAATCTACACAAGCATTAAATAGGTAACGGAGAAGTCAGATTCGGTTATTAACTACCTGGGCAATAATAACTAATATACTATAGACTTTCTTATTATCACCTGGCGTTATATATAGATCTATTCCTCCAAACCAAGTATCCTTAAGAAGCTAATCCCAGGTATCACGATCTATTATAAGGCCCCAGATCCGGCTATTATTATAGCCCGCCTACTATCCATCAAACCCGCACACCGACCAGGTAGTATTAATTATATTAAAATTAGTTACCTCCTGCAGAACAAGGTAAGCTCCAGGCTTTATAAGGCGGCGTACTAATATTATTATATTCTTCAGGATACTTGTGGCGTGCAGAATATTAGAAGCAATAACTAGGTCGTATACGAATTCTTCGAAGCCCTATTTAATTAGGTCGCGGTCAATATCAAGCGCCTGATAGATAAGCCGACCCTCTAGATCCTCAAGGCTAGCCTTTGCCTCCTCGAAAAATACTACTAAGACATCCGTGAAGGTATATAAATAGTAACACCCCGCAAGGCGGCCCAGCACAGCACGCGTAGCAGCACCTGTACTAGTACTTATTTCTAGAATCCGCATGCGCGGGTACCAAAAAGTAATCTGACTGCACAGCTCGCCGAGCATATTATTTATTATTTACATCCCCGTGTCCTTTTTATAAAAGCGCGTCAGCATATTATCTTTACGGACCTCCTTAAAAAATAACTTCTCGCCCCGCAGGAAGGGAATAATATTCTTAAACACTATTAAAGTCATGCGAACCTCTGCTAGATATGCGACCGGCTCTAGGAAATACTAAAGATTATTTATAATAGTATTAAGCTATTCTAATCAAAGAATAGGATGTTTCCCCTCGCGAGTTAATAATAGTACCTAATCAAGCTATATAATAACCGTGCTGCAGTATCTGTCCAGCCCCGTCTAATTATCTAGTATTAGCTATTCGTGTGTGAATTTTACAAATAATAATATAATCTATTCTAAATACTTAAATAGCTCGGATGCCTCTAATAGTGTTCTTAACTAAACTAGTAGATTCCAGGTCATATCCGGCTCTAACAGCCCTAATACGAGCTTAGAGAAGAGCTATCTCTCCTGCGCGGGGAGCTGTAATAGCGCGATATTAACGCCTATTATCTAAAGTATTCCCTTGCTATTCTTAGTAAATAGATTACAGTCCCCTGATATACTATTAGTATCAAGGCTTGTAGTTACACCTATAAAACGCAGAGCAGGTCCAGCGGCTTGTTAGCCTGATAATCTACAAAACACCAGGTTAATCATGATAGTCCTAATACAAACCAGGACTAAAAGAGTATATATCTCACTATCCTCTAGTACTCCTAACGCGGCTAGAAGAACCTAAAAAGCTATATCTAGCATAACTAGATAGATCAATAGCTAACGGGCCTCTTTATTAAGCACGAAATTACATATCTTAGTAAATACTTGGTCTTTCTTACGTTAGATAAAATACACCCCCTAAAAGGGGCCTAGATAGTTATACCCTATTCTAAATAAGAACAAGTAAAAATCTTTAGTATCTAGTCCACGTATTCCTGTAGCTAGCTCTGGCTAGGATACAAGAATATTAGGCTCCGGCTCTCCCCAGACAATTATTAGATAACCGGAGGCACGCTGCTATAAGGAATCTCTTATACATGTATTAATCTAAAATATACCCGTGGTAGAACCGCTCTTTCTATTATCTACGGTATATAATAGTTAGAATAGGGTCTCCACACTAATAAGGTTATCCTTAGAGATTATAATAGCTTAATAGATAATAAAGTTATTAAGTTTAATAAGCTATATTAGAGCAGATCTTCTGCCTGCTAGAATACTAGCGGCCTTAACTATTATAGCAATATATCTAGTAACTAGAAAAATAGCCCGGGATATTACCTAATAGTCTGCGAGCCAAGGGAGGGTATCTTCCTTAAGATAATTATGCCAGCGCTACTCCCCTTCACAGGAATTAGGTTCTAGGGAGCCGAGGAGAATATTTAGAACCCCCCTCTTAAAAAGATAATATTTAACAGGTCGCCTAAAGAAGTCCAGGGGAGCAGTCCGGCTAAATAGATAGTTAGGAAGGCCTTTAACAAACCCTATTCAGAAGGAGGGATCAAATAAACGTACGTAGTTATAGATCTTAAGAACGCTGGGACCAAATAACCCCTATATAGCGCTAATCATATCAGCCACTATTTCTATTCTATTTTAGTTACGGGATAGGAGTCCTATATAAGGTATTTCTAGATCGCTGGGCAATATAGACAATAGTATCTATGTAACGGGGCCTTTTAGCACCGGGTAAGGGCCAACCTTAATAATTATATCGGGGGCGCTATTATCGCGTATAAGTAACTGCATACCCTCAAGGAACGCAACACGACTCGCAAGGTTATCACCCTAGTAAGATAATCTAATAAGATATTTATACTTAATAGGACACATCTCGACCCCTAGATAAGCTATAGAATACCACTTGACATCTCCTAGCAGGGTTAAAGAGTATATATTACACTCCTATATTAACCTCACGTACTCGGGAGCAGAGACATGCATGTGGTATAAGTAATAAGTAGTATTAACGTGAAGCAGGCGAGCAAATTTCCTATTATTTTTTAGCTATTACTTCAGGAGGGATACTACATCTGCGTCTCCTAATAAGGTCACGCTAACAGGCGTGTTACTTGCGGCAAGTACCACACAGCCTTTAAACTCCTTGCTTACGTAGATCTTGGTCGCTTTATTAGGAGAGATGCCCGCTACTAGTATTGCACCTCTCTAGCTAAATTTGCCGCTGGTCCAGGCGGCCACCTAATTACAGAGATATATAATACGAATAGTATTACTTGTACTCAAGAAGCCTGTGGTATACGCGGCCGCTATTTCGCCAGAGAAATAACCGATAACTACCTTAAAGCAGATACCGAGTGTTGCAAGGAAACAGACCAGTATAACCTGCACAGCGGTGCATAATAGCTAAGATAAGTTCGGCTTTTACAGATCTGCAGTACCATCCGAGAGCTTGTTAATAAGTAATAATCCTAATTAATACTTAACAGGAAGCGTGTCAAGCAAATTTTGCATTTCCGCTATCTATTCTAACGCCATGGGGCAGCAATTAATAAGATCGCTACCTATCCCTGCCCACTATGCGCCTTATCTAGTAAAAACGCCTAGAATATATAGTTTACTGCTGGTATACCGCTCTACTAGGTATAATAATAGCTTGTTACGCCTTGCTACTTTTAATCCTGTTAAAATCTTCGTATTCAAGTCTTTAAGGCTGTATGCTATTATCACGAGTCAATATTATAGGACTGATTTGCGGTAAATCAGAGTTACAATAAGATTAGTAGGGGATATTAATAGAATCTCTCTAATATAATTATTATATAACTGCAGGACACTGGCGAGAGACTTTCTAGCAGCTATAAAGAAAACAAATAAAAGTATTAATAGAGCCTAGTAGCAGCCAGTACTATTTATAGTAATATTACTATTAAATATATTTAACTTATAGCTTTTAAAAATTACATGTATGTTAGTACTACCAAATCCGAATAAATTCACAGAGACTTGCCGGGGCACACCCTCTAGAAGAAAAGGCTATAGGATAGCGGTAACAAGTATTTGCAGGTTACGCGTATATAGTTCTAAATCCGGGTTTAATAAGTTAAAGAGAAGATTAGGAGGAAGTACTTTATATTAAATTAATAAAGACCCCTTTATTATGCCGGCCAGTCTGGCAAGTCCCTTTATATAGCTAATAACTATTTTAATTAAGCTAATATATAAAATACCTTATGCAGCAGGCGGATCTGGCGAGTCTACGCCGGGGCTATCAGGGAAGAACATCTTATAGATTGCAGATGCTTCTTTTAGATCTCTAGCTAAGATCCCTGTTCCGTGAGCTTTAAAATATTAATATCAATCTCGGGGATTTTAAGGGTCTAGTCCCGCACGAGTATATATTACCTTAATTAAATCTAGCTAGGCAGTGCTAGATAGTAAAGTAAGTCCTTGTATATAGCCGTCCTAGTTCACGCTCGTTACTCTAATCACACACTCGATTATATCCCTGTTAGCCACTGCATCACAGAATCGCTTTAGCACGACAGCCCTAATACCCTCCCCGCGCGCGTACCTATTTGCGTTAGCATCCCACATGCGACCACGGCCCTCTGGGGAAAGCATCGTTATCTTAGTAGTAATAACGAAGAAGGACGGCCCAAGTAGGAGATTAGTTCCGGATATAATAGTAATAGAGTATTCTCCTTGCTGTAAGGCTAGTATAGCCTAGTAAATAGTAACTAGGCTAGACAAGCAGGCACTATTAATAACTACTAATAGGCCGTGCCAGTCAAAGAAATAGGATACCCGATTAGTAATAATACTACGTGCACTACCTATGGCGGAATAGGTAGGGATAACCTAGTGATCTGCGGCGAAAAAGTCAGGCTAGTCAGATCCTATTAGGCCACAGAAAACGCCTGTATTAGATCTCCTTAACTAGTTAATACGCAGGCCGGCAGCCTCAAGGGCCTTAAAAATAATTTTAAGAAGCCCCTGCTGCTGCAGGTCCATGGATGCTGCCTCGAATAAGGAGATATTAAAAAAGGAGGCATTAAAATAACAGGGATCTTCTGCGAGGAAGTATGCCTCTTTAGCGTTTAACGTTCTGGGGTATGTGTAAGCTTCGTGGTAGAAGGCATCGCTATCCTACCAGTTAGGAGGTAGGGGTGACGCCACATCTCTAGGTACTCTAAGAAGCTCCTATAAACAGGCAGGGAAGGTAGCCTGCCCTGGGAACCGGCAGCCGGTTCTAATAATAGCAACAGGCTCTAGGGTTATTATTTAGTAAAGAGTATTAAGTAGGAATAGTAGTATAAAGCTAAAGAGGCAGGAGGGTAGGAAGTTACTCCTATATAAAAGGCTATCTAAGCTTACTATACCCCCTAAATATCAGCTATACTATATACTAGATTCGGAGTCCTATTATGCAAGACCTGTGCAACCAGTAAGCGCCTATTAAATAACCCTAGGGTTTATAGTTAATTAAGAATAGCGAAATAACACGTCTCGGCTAATCCTTGACTTTATTCTCCCGACATGCTCTACAGATAGCCCCGAACGCCATATAATATATATCGGCCTGTTGGCTGCTCCAATAGAATTTAGACTAATTCCGCTATTTTAATCCTTTTCTGTACGACAGAACATGCCCTAATATCAGATATTATAACTAGGCCGAACCCCGCATTAAATAGTCTTGCTATCGGGTCTTCTCGACCTCCCCTAATTATAAAATAATATTAACAAAAGCGAGCATCAAAGCCAAAATTAACCAGGTCTCTTCAAAAACTAATTCGGCAAGGACAATATAAATACTACAGATTAATAGTTACCCCTTCGTGTTATTATTGTTGGCGGGGGCCTAACCAGCCTAATACTTACTTACTATCTAGACCACGCCTATGTAGACTATATCCTCCTAGAGAAACACGACAAGATCTCTATAAGTATTAGAGGGTTAATTAGGCTACAGGCGAATAGATATCAGGTTCTCGAGCAGCTTAGAGTATATAATCACTTAAAAAAGTAAATAAATAATAGTAAATTTATTGCAAATTACTTTCCTGACAGGTTCACCCGGGTCTACGATAGCGCTCCGTATAAGCAACTATAGGCTTGCCATGCATGATACCTTCTTAACTTAACTAAAGCTAATATATTTATTATAGTATTAGGTACCCTTTCACTATTATAAGGCGTATAAAGCTACTCCAGGGCCTCTATAACTACTTGAGAGACACTACCAAGATCGAACTTAGAAAAAAGGTCGTCACGATTAATTACTATGACCCGCCCCATAGGCGTCTTGCTATAGTTACGGAAGACAAGAGTTAATATACGGCAGATATTATTATTAGCGCCGACGGAATTTATAGCATTATTTATACTAAAATATAGCGGCTTAGCAGTCCTTAGTGTTCAGGCGTGACTTTTAACCATGACTAGCACTACATAACTATAGACTATATATATATTCTAGGAATTATAAAGCCGACAAAGTCCATAACCAAGATAATAAAGACTAAAGGCGTATATTACGCTAGTTACCCACACGTCTTCTAGCTCTTGGTTCCTAACGAGGACCACAGTATTAACTAGTTTGCAATTATTAAGCTTGATAGTACCTATACGTATCCAGACATTATTAAATAGTCTTAAGATAAGATAAAAAACAAGTTAGAAGCGCTAGCAGATTACACCCTAGTTAGAGGACTTAAGTTTAGAGCTTTCTAGCAAATTACTAAGAATATCTTATCTATTCCTATCTATAAAGGGATATTTAGCACTATAGCTCTCGGCTATATTACCTGCATAGGGGATAGTATTTTTAAGGTAAGTATAAGTAATAGCTCTATAATTAGGTCTTATATACTAATAGTTAAAGAGATATCGCCATATCTAGCTTAGGCTAGAAACTTGTGCGTAAAGAGCGCGGCTCTTATAATAAATACCTTATATTAGCTAAACCAGCTACGGACTCGCCTAACTAAAGTATATATAGCTAGGGCGCTTGCGGAATATATAGCAAGTAACAAAGCAAGACTACAACGCATAAGTAAGAATTTATACAAAGTAACCAGAATAATATCCCTGGAGACTTGGACTAGTTAGTTTCAGAACCGATATCTTATACGCGTTACCGCAGCGCCTCTATACTATGTCAACATAATAGTCCTGGATCGCGGCAGGGTACTAGACTATCTCCCCCTGCCTAAGCATGCGATAGTTATATCAGAGCGGCTCGACAGTAAGAAGCGAAAATAGAAACAAAAAGCGCAGTTAACATTCGGGGCAGTTGTAGGGGTTATAATAATCTTCGGGATTAGTTTTTTTAGCGTGCTTGTCTGGACGTGAGCCTTCTAGAAGTTAGACTAGACTTCAACCTCTCCTGCCCTTTCCTACTTAAATTAATAATTAACTAGGATTAACCCGCAAGTATTATTTTACTTTTACTTTTTACGTGCTACTATAACCCAAAGAGTATTGTAAAACAATAAGCATTTAAGTGATTATACACGGGAAAATGGTCAAGGATATCAGACCATGGATCAGGATCACCGAGCACTTATGCCCCCGGACAGATCAATAACCACGTTCTAGGGTTCGCAATCTGGTATTTAGGTCACGTAACTAGCAGTCGAGCTAAACTACAGGCTCCTAGAACCATATTAGGGCGTCCTGGATAGTATAATCAAGAATTTGCCTGTAGAGGGGTTATAAATAATTAACCAATACTACTAGCTACTGTTACTCAACATATGCGCAGGATTACGTAGTACATTTTCATGACGAATGATGCTCATCTATGCAAAATCCCCGGATTGGAATGCGAACGCCTCAATCCCTAGATATCACAGTGCGACGCTCGCGGAACGAATCCTCGGTTACGCAGCTATCCCCCTTGGCGGTCGCACAGCGTTAGTGTGACCCTAGGCCTCGTATTGAAGCTCGCTTTATTCGCCAGGCTGCAGTCTTGCCGGCTTACACAGAGCAGGTGACCGGTGTTTGCTGTTTCATTGATGTGGGTTCGGTTAGTGGTCCATATAGATTTGCATGTCAGCCCGCGCAGTCGCGGATATTGGGTCAGGTGAATATCGCCATTATACCAGTCTATTTTTACTATCACGAACTTTCTACCAAGTGCATAGAAGCATGTCCAATAGGGCTTATAGTTCAATACATAATTCGGATCTCTATCACTCACTCTAGAACCCTAATTCGTCGATCTTTAGGTACATAGTAATTACAAGCACTTTCATGCACATATATATGTTAAAGCTGTAATCCCCGGCCTAGCCACGTAGTAACCTATCTTGTTGTTAACTACTCACCTATTACATAAAAGCTGCCATAGTAATCTGGCAGACTCTAGGTCAAGATAGACTAGTTATACTAAGGGCTAGCAATCAACATAATGCTGCCACCTATACCTGCACTTGCATCAAGCGTCGGGGTAGCAAGAAATACTACTAGGGGTGGCCCACGGGTTATTCTACAGCAAGAAACCTATAATCCCACACTTGTTAATTAATGACACTGCCTCTCTAGGACTAATAAATCCAGCTTCGTGTTCAATCGCTCTTTAGAGGCCATTCGCAGAACCTGCCATCACTAGCACAAGGACGAAGCATCACACCAGAGGATCCGTGGCTGAGGCGCAGCCATTGAAGGATTTCATGTTCGGGACGGGGCTACGCCAGCCCCCTTGGTGCATGCCCTTTCCAGATCTTGGATGTTCTCATGTCGGATCTGAGGGTCAAGCGAGCAGCGTGGCATTATCTCGATCGTCTGCGGGGAATCAGAGGATCCTGCACTCTCGGTGGATCACAGTCCGGACTTAGATCGTTACGATTTTCGGAGTGGCCGCGGTAGGAAGTCTCATCCTGGATAGAATCTCGGTAGAATTAATTAATTGCACAAAAAGGGGGCATTCAAAAAAATTAGCCGTTGGCTAGGCCCTGATATCCCCTCCTCACAGGCCGCGAGCCCTATATTACCTAGCATATCAGAATACAGCCAGATCAGGCGCTAGACGGCTATTAAGTATCTATAATTTCTATATTCTATAAAGGATAAGGTAGAGAAGGGGCTCGCACACTATCTAACATATATATCATAGATTAATACAAGTACGCAGACTAGATATCACTATATACTAATTCGTTATCAACAAGCAACTACAATATTTGCCCTTGAAATATAGCAACCTACTTGCCCCCAAACGCAACCTCTAGATAGTCAGGACGGATAATAATACAGTTAGATTATATATCCACCGTCAACCATCAAGGCTGCACTATACACGTAGCTGCTCATCGTCGACGTTAGGAAGAGCACTGCCTTTGCAACCTCCTCTACCCGCGCCGCCCGTCTCACGGCTATCCTATCAATCTCAAACGGTAATATGTTCGCCGCCAAGGCTAGCCTAATAAAGGGCGTGTCGCTTATATAGCTATTACAGTATCAGCGCAGTTATAGGTATAAGGCGACAAAAACTTGATCTTACCCGGGATAGATAATGTTGATGCGGACTCTATCTCTGGCGTAGAGTTTTGCATCCTAGTAAGGTTAGTAAAGGTATATAAGGGCAATGCGAAGAGGTATCTACTAATTTCGATAATCTAATAATTGCTATAATATGGCCGTCCATTAGCAAAAATACGTCCTCCACGCGCAAGGGTATGCTTACCGTGCTTCGAAGCAACATACGCCGCAGCACAAACCCTAATATTAGGAATAGTAATACAAAATATACTAGAAACGTTAACAATAGTCCTTCTAAGCCCCGTAAAGATATAGGTCCTATAAACAGATTCCTATCAGCTTATTCCTAGCCTTAGCCGTAACCCCTCTCTGCCTACTAAATAATACTTACTCTTGCTTCAGCATCTGCCTAATCACTAATTTCTCGCAGAAAAAAACCCCCGTCTAGTTCGTGTTAATAACCTTTTGCCAGTCCTTGGTCGATAGCTCCATAGTCCTGCTAGGTAAATGCGTAATACCCGCCGCATGCACGGCAATATTAATCCGGGAAAATACCTTAATAACAGACTCAAGAGCTATAAAGAGCTGCTCTTCGCTTGACACGTCTGCGCGATATATTTCGACCCTAATATACGGGAACTCTACCGTGAGATCCGCGGCAGCAGACCTAAGGCCGTCCTCGTTAATATTAACTAGAGCAATTTTCTCTATTCTATTACGCGCATAGATGGCTACTGCGGCTTTTCCAATACCTTCTACAGGTAAGCATTAGTCTAGTTTATATAAAACAAGAACTATTTACCTAATACACCCCCCGTGATAAAAGCGGTTCCGGCAACTTGGCAGGGCGATGCAACGTGGGACGATATTATGCGATATCTAATGTCTAGAAGCTTAGGTAGATTACGTAGTAGCAGTATCAAGGCCAGCAAGACTATTCTGTATCTGCTACGTGTGCTTGCGTGAATATCACCATCTCTTAAACAATTTTAGCAGTACAATTCAGTATAATTAGGTCGAGGAGCGAGCAGTATAATTCTTCAAATCATAGGAAGGTCAGAGCGAAGGCTACTTTGCTGAGTATAAAAGCATAACCTACAGCAGATCACATTAGGCGATAAAGTTTAGCAATCTAATTTAGTAATACATGCTGATTATAAGCCAGGTATCTGGGAAAGGAGACCCTAGTTAATAGCCTGCAAGCACGGAGATTATTTATACTTAGACACCAAAGGCAGGGTCATGCATGTAATGTCTGTATGACAATTCTAAGTAAGCGCATTGGTCCCAAGAACGTCTGCCTGCCGACATGGCGACACGCATGCCTGTTACACCGAACCGCTAGCAGCGTATCGGACTCTAGTACTGCAGAGCTGTTATCACACACCATCACCAGGGGTCTTGCGTTAATAGGTTCTAAGGTGCTATCCATCAACTAAGTGATAGCGAAGGCTAGAATAGTCTTTACCATTAGTAGAACTCGCATTAAGTACTCCTTAATCAACCTTTCTTATCCCGGGTTAGATATACAGCAGAACCCGATAAGCTAGGTTCGAATAATATAATATAACCTTCTATTAAGATGCGAACTAGGCATGCATAATAGTTCTAGAGAAGGGCATAAATAGCTAACACAAGCCCATGTTACTCCTAATAGCCATGCTTAGCGCCCGAGAGCATCCTTACCACTCCTTTTAGCATGTTCTAGTATCCTTAACTAGTAAGTACAGCCCGCTACATACCTGCTGTAAACCCCGCTAGTATATCAAAGAGCAGGGTATTAATAGGCAATAAAAAGCCGAGCTTGACTACTACACATATAAGTAGAATAGATCTAGAACTTACGCCCCAGAGATACTTATCATGAGATTGATCCCTCTACAAGCTATACTCTCCCTTGACAAAGCTATACTCTCCCTTAACAGAATGATCTGCTTTTTCCTCCTCGTTCTAGTTGGCTTACTGGCCCACCGTGCCGTTATAATTTACAGGGGCGCGGCACTAGGATTAGGACAAGATTATATTATATTTAACCTAGACATCCAAGTCAAGGCCGAGATTTCCCACTACGACATTCCACGCGTAGACAATAATATTAACGCCGTAGATTTTATCTAGGACATTCAGCGCTAGACCGCTCTCCTTATCTCTAACAGAATCACAGGCGTACAAACCCTGCGGGATATATTCGTAATAAACGCACAGCTTTATATACCCAGAAACTCGCGCGGTAGCACCTTACACATTACAACACATGGACCTTAGTTTGATAAGCGGTATGTTTCAGCTTTGGCTCCTTTCCCAGTTTTAACAAATCATAGTTCATAATCTATCCTAGATACTGGGACCCAGCCCTCGAACCCGAGAAATACTTATACGTCGATACAGCCCTGGACGCGGGCTACTTAATCCTTACTTACAACCGGCTAGGCATAGGCGCATTATCCAAGCCTAACGGCTACAACGGGGTTCAAGCCGCCGTGCAGATTAAGGTACTAAATCAAATCATCTACCTCGCTCGCTCGGGGATACTCTTCTTAGCATCCAATACCAAGCCGTATATAAATATTCCCGCGTTCGAGAGAATTATTCTCGTCGGCCACTCCTTCAGCTCCGGAATCATTATAAGAAGCCTAATTTAGTATTATAATATTACCGACGCGGCCGTGCTGACTAGCCTTCTACTGCGTGGAAGAGTTATAGGCATTAGATACGTTGCCTTCGGGCTCGAGCACGCCAAAAGTAATAATAGGAAAAGGTTCCGCGGACGTGATAGCAGGTACATGGTACAGGGAAGCAAGAGTAATATAAACTAAATCTTCTTTAAAAAAGGGTTCTTTGATCCCAAGATGCTTGACTACGCGACAGAGATTAAGGAGATAGTTACCGTAGGTAAGTTTATAAGTTTAGGAGATATCCTGCAGAGTCTAGTACCTGGGTATAGGGGTCCTATTTTAGTACATGCGCCATTATATCCTTCTATTTACTGTCAGATATTAAATTTAGAATCCCTAGCTAACAAATTATTATAGTTTGCTTTTAGCGAGAATAACCTAACCTTATATATAGGCAACTATACTACGTCCGTTTAGCTTAATAGTATAAGAAGTGCATTTCCAGATGCGTCGGATGTGAGCGTGTATATCCAGAAAGGAGGCGGCCACGCTTTAACGTTATATAAGAATGCGCAGGATTATTATGCGGCAACTTTTGACTACTTACGCAAGGCGAACCTTTAGCTTGCGGTTATTAGTTCTAGCGGCGGCTGGACCAGAGGTTACATAATATAAGAGGGAAATAGTAGAATAGAAAGGAAATCTAAGTGCTGCTATCTTGGGTGTTCGCCCAGCTCAAGTATTATGGAGTTACCAGCTAAGTATATACTGTAAGAAGTAAAATACCTCGACCACGGATAATACAACCATGGGCTTAGGCTTGCTAATTTTCCCACCCACTCGGTAGATCAAGCTAATAGCTCTTTCCAGGTAATACTAGGGGCGCTAGCTGGTGGCCGCACCGCTAAAGGGCGGGGGATCATATTAGACCTATCCTGGGCCAGAGTAGGGGAATACTAGTTCGGGTGGCATTTGCAGTATGCGCCGGGCAGGACCTGGACAACTAAATAGCAAGATTATTAAAAAATCCCCACGTGCTATGAATATAGGCAGTAGTCTTTATCAGTTCTGTATCGGAATGTTTGATGACGTGGTCATGGTAGCCAATGTCAGGCAATACCCCCATCGGGGTTCTTGGGGGAAGATATCAGAAGCGACCCAACGACGCTGATCAGAGCTAGCAAGGACATCGGCTTGAGGGTAACACCTGTATCCCCCGCAAGGGCGGTGCACTGGAGATTTATGGGGCGCAAGAAAAGCAAAGAACAATATGCTTGCGCCGAGAGCAAGGGTCTGGATCCTCCACCTGCAGTATTGCATTCTCGACGGGGCTTATGTGACGCACAATAAGTGCATATAACGTGCTTTCTGGTTAAGGATGTAATTGACACTGTGCTACTCCGAGCCCAGGGCGCTTGACAGAGCGATTACCCACCAAAAGCCGAGCATCGAGGAGAGATAAATATGAGGCAGGCATCAGTAGTACCAGCCAGCAGTCTTTCATACATCGCAATGTGTACTCGTTTCAAGTGAGGTGCAAGTCCGCTCGCTAATTCCATCACGGCTTCTGTATTATACTCTTGGTTACCAGCCCTATCGAACCCTGATATAGGAACGAGAATCGTGGATAGGCACGGCGATGTGGCGAGCGCATAATCTCGAGGGTCGATGTTTTGAAAGTGATTAACATGTTCATGGAGGCTAGGCAGGTCAAAGGCCCGGTTGTGAAGCCTGCAGCGGGGTATCTGTCGATGAATGACCTCAAGTAAGTTGGGGGGGAATATAGTTTGCCAGGCCCAGAGCAAATCTTGAAGATTTAACAATCTGGCAAGCAAGCAAGCCAGACTTATCCAGGCCTCTGATGAAGTTCCAGCAGAGAATTCTAGGAACACTGACATGGTGAATACACCCTAGCTCTCCGAGCGATTGGTCCACCTGATGCATTTGCGGAGAGTCGAACCCTCCGGCGCTGTGATTGAGGCATCGCGCTGATTCGAAACCTATAGGGCGATGCCCTCGCTACTGGCACAGTCAGTCTACTTTCTCGTTCGACATGCCGTATGCGCCATGAACGAGGGCGACTACGAGCGGATCAAGACTTTAACGCATCTTCTGGAGCAGAGTTATGAGACATTTGGCATCAATCACAGGCTGCAAAGAATGTGTCGCACCCTCACGGATATGTATGCAGTGTATTCAAGAGACCTCAGTAGCAGACAGACACCATAGTTTTATTCCCATTGGTAGGGAGCAATCACAATAACCGTGGCCTTGTCCATGGGTTCGTCAATCTTGCTGATACTCGGGACGGCATGGAATTTCCGTATCAAAAGCAAGAGAGAGCCCGCGATGCGCTGCAACAAGCTGCGCGTTCCGCCACCAAAGAAGACCTTATCTCTCTAGTAGCCAAATGATAGCCAATTACAGACCCCATCCTCACACGCGGCATACGGAGGCTGCGTATCGGATCAAAAATTGTTGGGCCCGACTGCGGAACGCGACGCACGCAACGAGTTGATAGTCTCGATGCGCTTCAGGCGACTATGGCTCTTACAAGCGGCGTGTAGTCTGTCAGGAATAGGGGGGGTACAAAGGTTAAGAAGCAATCGTCAGCCTCGACGTTTGACAGTGCCTTATTCTATCTAACCCGTTGGTTCGCTGAAGCATTCGAGTCAAACTAAACATACCATGGCTTCATCATATCACCTCAACGGCCTCGCTGCCGACACCCCCTACCAAGTGGTTGAGAAGCCACACTCTGATCCTCGCCGTATGCGAATCATCTGTGCCGGGGCCGGCGCGGGAGGCTTGCTGCTTGCATACAAATGCAAGAAAAACTTGCAGAACATGGAGATAGTCTGCTATGAGAAGAACCCCGAAGTTGCCGGCACATGGTTCGAGAACAGGTACCCCGGCTGCGCTTGCGATGTACCCGTCCACAACTATGCCTTTTCCTTTGAGCCGAATCCCAACTTTTCGGCTCTCTACGCCTCCTCCGCGGAGTTGAAGGAGTACTTCCAGAGCTTCGCTAAGAAGTATGATTTGATGGCAATGATCAACCTCAACTGCACCATCAAGTCGGCAGTTTGGAGTGAGGAAAAGGGCATCTGTGAGTCTATCGTACCGGCGTGTTCATTGTTTCCGACGCGGAAATCTCGATTCCATCGATGGCAGGATAGTTGTACTTGATCTCTTCGTAAAACAAAGCATAGGTCGGAATCGACAAGCCAAATAGGATGGCCATGATCCACCTGCACATACCATAGCTTTACATCAGCTCCTAAACTAGGTACCTAGCCTGTGGATTCGGATTCGGGGGTACTTACCAAACCCATCTCCAACTCGTGTAGGTCGCAACCTGTCCGGCAATGGTGGGCATGATGGTGCCTCCCGCGTTGAGTGTCCATGTGTAAACGGTATTTATCACTCTACGCTGATGAACAAAAAAGACATCCGCAACGGTGATTTGGACGATCACCTCAGCCACCGCCCCAATAGTGCAACTGATGATATTGATGGCCATGAGCTCGCCGTACGACTGCATGCGTGCGTACCAGATGGGGATACCGAACTGCACCACCAGGCTCAACAAATAGACAGGTCGCCGACCGAACTTGAGCACAAAGGGAATCATGAAGAATGCGCCGATGGCTAGGAAGATATTGTTGGTTGCATATGTGATGTTGAGTTTGTCGTAGCTGATGCCCAGCTCGGAGTTCATGCCAGCCCATAGCGGAGTGTACATGCATGTAAAGGCAAAAATAAGGACTGTGTACAAGGAAACAAAGGCAAAGTTCAGGTACTTGTACCAATTGGGCCAGTTCAAGGGATCATTCGGGTCGTCTGATGGGCGAGGGGTTAGGATAATCCGCGTGTTCTCGACACTTCTCTCGACCTGTTCAAGCAGAATTGTACCCGGGGGCCAGGTTCTGGGGTCGTCGCCGGCGGCTGTGGGAGGCTGCCACGGTAGCTCCATGGCGATCTTGGGACGAAAGGCAGAGGTGAAAAGGTAGTGAGCCCGCCGGATGGCGGTTGCGGCAGGTATATAGCCATATAGCTACCTGGGAGAGGCCAGGCCATGGCGACTGGTAGTATCTACCTGTGGCTTTACGCACGATCTATCACACACCAGTGCAGGTAGGATCAGCAATTACCACGACTCCAATCAGTGCTAGTGGAGATAGCGGCAAGCGCACCAGTCAGGATTAGCTACTGTAAGGCTTATCTCTCTCCTCCAGATAGCGGGGATGCGCACTACTCTCTTGTCTACATCCCGTGCGGGCATGCTTGGTAGACTCGATAAGCTCTGCTATTCGCACCATCTGGACATTCAAAACATTGTGCGCATTTTCCACTGCGTACTCACCCCCCTAGCCCAAAGAAAAAAGGCAGCCGAGACAACATACGCCACGCCACAGAACACAATCAACCCCCAATACTCCTCCTCTCCATGGCTCTGGGCCTTGAGAATCTGGCCTGCAATCGGCAGCGCAACAAGCACACCCACCGCAACAAAGGTATAAGCCGTCCCATAGCGCTTCCCAAAGTCCTCTGTCCGAGAGATCTGGGCCACGCAGACCGGGCTGAGGCTAATTGCAGATCCACTCCAGAACCCGAATAAGGCCGCATATGCAATGGTGGAGCTCTTATTTGACCCAGCCGTCAACCACAGGGCTAGGGTGAAGGCGGCTGAAAGGGTAGTCGTCACCACCATTGCATTGAACCGGCCGTATCTGTCCGCGGCGTACCCAGGCATTAACCGACCGAGAATGGAGGTTGCGTTAAGAATCGACATGAGAGTGTAGGACTGTGTGATGGTCATTCCATTCGCGCGCGCGTAGGAGGTGAGATATGTGAGAGGGATTGTGGCCCCGATGTCAGCGAACATTATTGCGATCATGGTTAAAGTGAAGGGGCATTCGCGCAGGGTGCGGAGGTCAATGGTTTTCCTGCTAGATCTGTTGTGCTTGAGTCTAGACTTCTGGAGGAGGGTACCGATGCTGCAGAAGAAGAGAGCAATGAAGCCAAGGGTGCGAATCGCCCACCCGAAGCCAGCAGACGGGGCGAGCGCATTGAATATCTGAGGAAAGATAATCCCACCGATGCTTCCTGCTGTCGCGATGACACCAGTCGCAAGGGCGCGGCGGTTGTAGAACCAGTGATTGATAATGGAGACGCTCGGGGTGAACAGCATGGAAGCAGATATACCCCCGAGGACTCCGAAGCCGAGCATGAATTGGTAGTATTCTGAGAGGATCAGCATCAGAGCAGCTGAGGAAGGTACAAGGGACATTGGGCCTACCGGTTGAAACACTAAAGACCATGACGGCAGTCGTCAAGCCTAGTGTGCCAAAGGCGAGGAGATGCTTGGGACCATAGCGATCAAAGATCGGGCCTGGAGTCACAGAATCAGCAAGACAGGTTTCGACCCCAGTGAAGGCGTTGACAGACCGAATTGCACACCACCTATCAGTAGGAAGAAGATGTGCACGCTAAAGATCCACGAGATAGAGGAATGGGAGTAGTCGCTCAGCTCGTGGGTGGCGAGCCAGTCGGCAAAGACACCGGTGGTATTCATCAGCCCAAAGGAAGGCAGAGCTGCACACCATGATCCAACCACCACCAGCCATGCCTGCCATCCTCCGTCGGGAAACGACTCTGGTGTTTGATCCGTACCGTCAGGGTCGACTGAGTGTGCTGATATCTCCTTGTCTGCCATGGTGGTGAGATATCAAGTGTGGTGTGGGAGGGAGAGAGAGAGTGCGGGAGAATCCAGAGAGATGCAGTCCTCTCCGTGGTTCCAATTCAATTAACCCAGTGATGAGTAAGGTACACGAGTCCCAATCAGAGCCTTGCAGGGAATGTTGCACGAAGAATTCCAATTTTCAGGTCGATCAAGCAAGGATCAGCACGCCTTCTACTCTATTCGGTCCCCGACTGCATGTCTAGCAGAACCCCCCTTAGCTCAGTCAATGCCTCTTGATAGTCGTCTTCATCTTCCACCACCGTTGTACCGCAACCCGGAACAAGGGGCGCCATTGAGGTGGCCAGGGCGCCAACCGCCGCGCTGCACTCGCCCAATCGTTCGTCCAGCTCCAGAAGGGCCGTATTGACCGTCGCATCACCCGTTGCTTGGGCCAGGGTATCTTGCTTGTTGATCAGAATGGTTATCAAGGCCAGTTGGACTTCCACAAACTGGAGATTTCTGTCAGTAGCGTCCTGCTGGCCGCAACCCCAACCACCTACCTGGCTGTAGTTCTCGCATACATCCATCTCGACCGATTCATCCGCCAACACACTCTCTCCCTGTGAGAGGATCAGCACTTCGTTCTCTGCAGCCGTGGTGATCAGTTCGAATCCCCCAACGACGTCCTTGTTCTCGTTATTATCAATATCCTCGTTAGGTCTGGCGATCGGAACTCACGAGCAGAAAACGATCCCCAGTCGAAGGGAAGATATTGATCGCTGCTCCGACCGTGAGCGAGGCGAGGTCCATCATAATGTGTAGCGAATTGGCCAGCGCCTGGCCGTCGGCTGCGGACGCGACCGAGCAGCTTCGCTCGATCACAAGGAGAAACCCCCAAAGCTTCATGGTGTGTGGCACTCGGTGTGGTCTATGCCTCTAAAGTTTCGTACCTATTCAGTTCTTAAGTCGGTGCTGGTAGCAAGGGTGAATACCGCAACCCCTGTTCCAGCCCCATGCTCACCTACGCTGGGATCCCTTGATGTTCGCATGCAGACGTTATATTTGATACTCAGGACTCTGGACCTGTTCGTACGACACTATGAGCTCTCCAAAAACGGAAATGACCTATCCTCCCCAGTCTCAATGATGCTCTCCATGAACTTGCCCACGATTCCCTCCATCCCGGCCTCTGTGGCCTTTTCGATCCACTCCCTCGTTGGCACCTTGTCGTATCTACCTCCATAAAGCTCCACTAAATACGCAGACAGGTTACCAACAGGAACCCGGATCCCACTGGAGTGATGCCGGAAGCTCAGCTTCCCTGCCTTAGACCCCGACGCAATCGCCACATCTACAATTCCATTCGCAACCTCTCCAACCTGTTTGAAATCGAAATACCCATCCATTCCCTCTAGGGCCGGGACCGCGCTGAGCTTTCGAGAATACTGAATGACGGCGTTGACGGTATCGGTGCTGGGCGCACCATCTCCAATCACGTAGCACGGGCGATGAATGACAGCCGCCAACGGTGTTTGAGCTACGACGGACTCGAGGAACTGCTCGCTTGCCCACTTCGCTGCAACAAAGCCCTCGGAGCCATCGGTTGGAGGGTGGAAGCCGGAAACTGAGATGGGTGGGTAGCTTGTTTTGCCCGAGAGGAGAGTAACACGGTTGGAGGAGATGTAGTGGAAGGGAATGTGGGATCGGAGGGCAAACGCGGCGAGGAACCTGGTCGCATGGAAGTTCGGAATTCGCAGCGAGGAGTAACTGTTCATGCAGTTGCCGAACGTCCCAGCATGGATGACCAGGTCGACCTCGGGGTGCAGTGCTGCCAGATTCTCATGCGACAGGCCTAGGGCCGGCTCCATCAGCTGGCCGGAGTAGACGGTGACGCGGTCGGAGAATGGAAGCAAAGGCCGATGCTCGTGCTGAACAGCTATACAATGAACTTGCGTAATTGACGGTGTTTGGAGCAGCGCTGTCAGAATGGCGCTGCCCAGGAAGCTGGTCGAACCGGTCAAGAGAACCTGCTGCACAACAGGCGGACGGCAACCCGACTTCACCTGGCTACCCTGGCTCTGGAGAAAGTCGTCAGACACCCGAGTCTCATGCTCCCAGTCAATCACCTCGACCGCACATTCAGCCTTTCGGTTGCTCAGCATCGCTGTCATTTTGTCGAGGGTGCTCGCCTTGAAAAGATCGGCGAGGGGGATGGCGATGGCGCTGGATTGTCGTATCACCCCCTGCAACTTGGCCAGCAGGAGGGAGGTGCCCCCGACCGCAAAGAAATCTGAATCCGGTGCGATCCCGGCTGTCGGAGCACTCTCCGGTAGAACTTGCTCCCAGAACATCTTCATCTCCGCCTCGGCGAGAGTCAAGGAGCGGCCATTGGTCGCCTTGCCTTCTGCATGGGGGATGGGGAGACCCGCAAGAGCTTTCCTATCCACCTTTCCATTAGGTGTCGTTGGAATAGCTTCAATTGGGATGATAAAACTGGGGCGGATGGATTGAGGTAAGGGAATAGTAGCAGCCAGATCTTGGAGCTCATCGTTGCTTAAGGGGTTGCCTGGGAAAAAGACAACATGTGCAACGAGATATCGGGCTGCCCCCTCCCCTCGTGACGAAGCAATCGCAGAGGAGATCGAAAAGGGAGCAGCTTGCAGGATTGCATTCGAAACCTCCTCCAGGTCCACACGGATTCCACGTAATTTGATGACCGTGTCGCCGCTCATGCGGCCCATGAAGAACAGCGACCCGTCCTCAAGAAGCTTGCCCTGGTCTCCTGTTTTGTACAGCCTTGTCCATCCACGGGCACGGTAGTCAGCCGAGGCAAACGGATTATCTATAAACTTCCCTTTAGCCATCTGGGAATCCAGATAGCCCAAGCCCACCCCCGCGCCCCCGATGCAGACCTCTCCCGGGAAGCCGGGCGGAAGCAGATTCAGGCCCTTATCAACTACGTACAAGGACGTGTTTGGGAAAACCTTTCCGAGGTTACCTTCCATAATGGACTGTTCCGTGCCAGACAGCGGACGGGTGCAGACAACGCCCCCTGCCTCTGTTGGCCCGTATGCGATCGTAATCCCCGGGCAATGCGAGCCGAGCCGTTGATGGAAGTCCTGGATCAACCGGTCTGTGACGAGTTCGCCCCCAACGTAGACATAGCGCCATGATCGCAGCAACGTCAGGTACTCGGCCCCAGAGCCGAGCAGCATTGTGTACTCTGCAGGGGTGCCGAATGTCAGACTGACGCGCTCGGCAACCATCAGCCGCGATATGCCGATAGGATCAAATCGTAGATCCTGGGGAACAATGACCAGGTTGCCGCCAAATCCAAGGGCAAGAAACATCTGCGCGATGGCCATGTCGAACCCGAGCGAGCTCTGCTGTAGGACCGTCTCGGGTCGGTGGGAGAAAATGCGTGCTTGGGCGGGGATCCAATGTGTGAACATCGCCTGGTGTAGCATAATCCCCTTGGGTCGACCAGTTGAGCCGCTGCTGTATAGAATAAAGGCAAGGGAGTGGGCGGACCCCTTGTTGGAGGGGATAGGGTCCCTTATATGACCAAGATCATCAATATTGACCAGCCATGTATCCCTCGCCGCCAGGCTATTGGCCATCTCCATTGTCCCAAGCTGACAAACGAGAGCCGCCGGATTGCAGTCGGCTATGATTGATAGCTGGCGTTCCATTGGAAGACGAATGTCCAGTGGGACATAGACTGCGCCCACGCGCAAGACGGCTAACATGGCCGCAACAGCCCCCATCGAGGGCTCGCAAATCACTCCAATCCGGCCCCCAATTCGTATACCACCAACTACTAGAGCGGCTGCAATGTTTCCTACCGCAGTTGAAAGATCTCGATAGGTATGTGATCCGGACGCGTCAGTCACCGCCACCGCGATCGCATGGTCCTCCGCAACAGTATCAAACCTCTCAACCAGTGTCTCTGGCCATCCGTGATGAACAATTCCTCCATCGCCGAGTTGAAGTGCTCGATCGAGGGCATTTTGAGGGAACAATGGAAGCTGTTGCACAGGCAATGAGTGGTCATCGCAAAGCGATTCTAACAAAAAGGAATACGCCGCGGATAGCTGCTGTATGCTATCAGGGGTATAGAGATAATTTCTGCAAACCACTTCGAGCATCCATGGCCCTGATCTAGATGGCGTTATATTGATGGTCATATCGTAAGGCGATCTTGCTTGGATTGCGTCCTCATACCGAAGCGTGGTCTGGCCCATCGGTAGATTGAGTACTTCGCCCATGCGATAGTTCACCATGACCTGGAAGAGGGGGGTATGGGTGGACGACCGTGGAACGCCGAGGTGCTCTGTGATCAGTTCAAAGGGGACAGCTGAATTGCTGAGCGCGGAGACGCTCGTGGCAGCAGCGCGCCGGAAGACATCACTGAAGGTGTCTGTTTCGTGAAGACTCAGTCGTAGAGGCAGCGTGTTCACAAAGAATCCCACCGTGTTCGCAAACCGATAGTCCGATCGTCCTGCATCGGTTGTGCCAATGCAAACCTCTTCAATGCCCAGCAAGCGGCATAGCAGGATCTGAACTACTGACAGGTGGAAGTGAAAGGGCGATCCTCGGAGGGACCGTGAGAGAGCCTTTACTCGCTCAGTGCATGTTGGATCAATGGTTGTCGTCGTGGTATGGCTGCCGAAGTCTTTCGTCGCCACTCTCGCCTTGACGCGAGCAAAGGGGAGTAGTGGAGTTGTCTCAGGCAGTGGAGTGAGAGTTTTCATCCAGTATGCGAGTTCTCGCTCAAGGGCCCCTGAGTCAATCGCATGATACTGGGCTTTTGTGTACTCTGTATAATGCGGTGGCACATTCGAGAGCTGCTTCCCCTGATACGCGAGGTTCAACTCTTTCAGCAGTAGGGACCAGCTATACGCATCAATAGCCAAATGATGAAAATAGAAGAGTAACTTGAATCCCGCGGCGGCCATTCCAAAAACCGTGACTCGGAATACCTCGCCCCGGCCCAGCTCCCATACCTTCTGTCTTGCCTTCTCAAGTTCCGCCATATACATCTTCTCATCCGCCTCCTGGATATAGGCAAAGAACGGTAGGGGCTCAGATCGCACCGCCTGTAACAGTTCTCCTGTAGTAGGGTCCATGAAATACGCAGTTTGAAGGGACTCATGTCGTGGGAGGACCTGCGCGAGAGCGGCCTGGAAGCGCGAGACTTCAAACTCATCACTGGCATTGTAAATGACGGCCATGTTAGATTGTGTTGGATCGTTCATGTACTGCTCTGCAAACCAAAATCGGGATTGAACCGGGGACATTTTGCTGGTCCTCTTGGCCATCACAGCGGGGATCTGCGTGTCGGCCATGATACTCTCCTGCGCAATCTCACTCGGTGGGCTAAACCGTCGTGCAGCGGTTGGTGCCATGATTGCTTGCTGAAATAAAGGGTTGGCTCAGGTTGGTTACAGGACGACCGTAGGATGATATATAAGACACCGTTCCTAGGTCGATGTCACACTACTCGCCAATATGATGTATGCTTCGGTAATAAATTCTCACCGACTACAAAGCAGTGGATCATTGTCAGTTGAAGGGCCCTGTCCCTTTGGTCCCTAGTTTACCATCAACGAGAAAGTAAGGTAATCAAGGACTGACCGTGTAAGTCTCCTTACTTCGTATCTTGCATCGTAGCATTTCATCATTCCTCGAGCAGGAATGTTCGTACAACCTTGATACTCTACCCAAGAAAGGCGTGCGCCCTCGTGATCTACGCGGTCTACCCAGAGCCTGAAGAGCATTGGCATGCGTACTTATGAACAAGCCTGTAAGGTGGTGTTTCGGTTTCAGGACCGCTTACACTTCGTAATGGCGTTTCCAGCATATTTGCCTTTCCTAAAGAAGCAACAGAGAGTAGAGTAGTCTTGATAGTGCTGTCTACCTAGGATAGCCTATTCCTATCTATGGCAGCTGCCAGCTCAAAGATGGTCTCTTTGTCAAATAGGTCCTCCACCGTCAATGGCAGATCCTCCGCCTTGCATCTCGAGACGAGCTGCATGGCTCCGATTGAGTCGCCCCCGAGTGTATAGAAGCTATCATTGAGTCCAATATCTGAGGGGCTCATGTTCAACACTAGCGCGAATGTACGATGAAGTGCTCGCTGTGTAATCGACATCGGGTTCGTGCTGTCAATCCTCCCACCGGGGCTACCTCGTCTGTACATCAGTAGTGTCTCCTGCGATAGAGTAGCTGTGTTTGTTCTAAGTGCTCTTCGATCGACCTTCCTAGAGAACGTCATGGGAACATGGGAGAGTGGAATGTAAACCGAAGGGATCATATGCTCCGGTAGCACGGTTCGTAATCTCGAATCTGCCATCATCGTCCGGGACATGAATTGTTCATCAGCAGCTAGGAAAAGTTCCTGATCTAACTGTTCTCCGCCGGGGATAGATGGTGCATTGCACCAGATAAATGCCACGAGAGCTGGCGTGGCGGAGCTCTGCACTGGAGTCACAACATCGGTGACAATGATATCGCCACCTGAGCTATCCCAGGCCCGATGTAGATGATGTTCAACCTCTCCTAGCTCGATTCTAAATCCACGTAACTTGACCTGATTATCCTTGCGCCTCAGATAGCGCAGGGTGCCGCTGCCCGTGTACTGAACAAGGTCGCCTGTCTTATACAGTCTAGTTGGATGAGTGGTTCTTGCGGGGAGTTGATCGAGCCACTGTGGACCAGCAAGAAACGTTTCGGCGGTTATCTGAGGCATGTCCAAGTAGCCCCGAGCAAGAAAAGGACCCTCAATGACTAGCTCGGCTACCGCACCCACAGGCGCAAGTCGGTTGTGATTATCGGGCTCGACCAGCCAGGTCTTTCCTAAAAATGCGCGACCTATATTCCGTGTATCTCGTTCGCTCTCCTCCTGGGCGCTGAGAATCCCTCCCCATTCAGTCATTCCGTATCCGATGAGCAGCCGAAATCTCCCTTCAAAGATCTCGTATGCATCGATAGGAATCAACTCTGCCCCCAAAAGGATTGTTTCCATGGTAAGCAGGTTCCTTGTATCAACAGTCTTGAGCGTGGATGGAGTCATCAGTGTCCAGGTAACTCCCATCCGGTTGATCGCACCCTGAAGGTCGTTCATTCTTTCGAACTCTGACGGGATGCACAGTGTTGCTCCTGCGGCGAGAGAGCAAAATATCTCGACGAGCGAAGCATGCACCCCGTATGAGGCAAAGTGTAGCACGCGGCTGTTGCTTTGGATGTGCAATGGCGGAGCGTGATGTGCAAAGCCAACTAGTCCTTGATGCTCCATCATGCACCCCTTCGGGGAACCTGTACTGCCGGACGTGTAAAGAATGTACGCGACATCTGTTCGTAGCCACTGGGGCTCTGTGTGCAGGGATGCGGTCAGACATTGCAAGTCCACCTTGCTAACACTCACGACCTTGATCCCGGTGCTCTGCAAGCTGGAGACATGTCGGGGCGAGGCTAGGACGATATTTGCCTGCACTTGTGTGATTATGCTTTGAATCCGCTGCACTGGTTGCGTAGGCTCGAGGGGAACAAAGACTGCCCCGGTCCTGATCACGGCGAGCACTGCAACGATAGCCCACAGCGATTTCTCCATACAGAGAGGCAATCGGTCGCCGGGCTTGACTCCGAGAGCCTGCAAGTGAGCAGCCAGCCTGGACGACAGATCTGCCAATTCGGCGTATGTTAGGTCACCGTCCCAGGAGTGCACCGCATCTGCGTTTGGCTTGTTCATTCCATATTGAAGGATGATATTGCTTATGGGCCCATCCACTTCGCAGTCGTCCTGTCTTTCGTTCCATTGCCAGATTTGCTCCGCATCGACTCGAGAATATATATCTGCCGCTCCCAGTTTCCCCATGGGGTTTCTGCTCATCCAGTCCAGTATCTGAGCCATGTTGCCAGCTAAGCCCTTTGCACGAACTTCACTTATAGTGGTGTTTCGGTAACAGATACTTGTCTCTGCCAGCGTCTCGTAAAGGTTGACTTCGACCACTATATCATAGTGCTAGCAGCCGATGTCAGCAGTGCCAAACGGCAAGTGCACTGTACTAGAAACCTACATGATCTCTGCACCTTCGCATGGATATTAGGTCGGATTTCTCAGGGTTTTCTATGCCTCGAGAGAACCAAACTGCCGTATTGATGCTGGATGGTGTCACTTTCTCCAATTGCTCCAGTGTCAGGAGGTCTGTCTCGAGGGCATCGCGCACGGTCACATTCGGATCGATTGACACCCGGTATAAATATGCATCTTGTTCAACCCGATCTTCGTTTCTCGCCATGTCGTGGGCACCAAACCATACCACATCCATGTCCGTAAAGCGGCGAACAATCAGCGCCCAAGCCAGGGCAAAAACTGAACATAGGTCCTCGGTCCTCAAATTTTGGGTGGCCAGTTGAGCGGATGGGGTCACAATAGGAATTCTCCCAGTTTCTTGGTCCCCTTGGTTGGCATAGTTGTCAGTCAGGACAGGAAAGATACACGGGGTTGTCTCCATCGTGATAGTCATGGTGAGCACTATGGTGCTTAATCCGCCAGGCCAAAGGTGGAAAGTTCCAACTAGAATCCACGATAAATCACTGTTTCACTCAAGAGTCGCGAAGAGAAATGAAGCGGCTGGCACCCTTGCCTCCCCCTGCCACGTTCACCGAGCTTTCATTCAGGGTTACTCCCATGGCCCCTTACTTGGCCCCTAGACCCATGCTAGGGCGCGGTGGTAATCCATAGAATCCCGGTAAATCCCGAGACCGCAGCCATCTTACATTCCTTGACCGAGGAGTCTGGAATGAAAGCAAAATTGACGGTGTGGGCGGGAGTGTGTCGGAGTGGACGGTCTGGGGACGCCCTTACTATACCTCGGATGAAGACGACTGTATTTGACCAGTGCGGCTGGTGTTGGAGTCCAAATAGAAGGTTTTCATTGAGCCGCCTATGTCAATCGCTATTAACAATCATCTGTCGTCTTCTGCAACTGAAAGATAACTCTGCCACCGTCTACGAGCCATGACTGAACGACCTTCAATCCCCCAGGTACCGCCTCAAACAACGCCTGCCACTCGACTCTCGTTCGAAAGGCTGTTCCCAGGACAGCAAGCATATGCATGTTCATAGAGCTGCCATAGCAGGAATGGCAGTTCTGGAAGTCCAGCTCAATTCCATCGTCCACCAACAAAACGGAACTGGGGCGAGTCATGGCCTGAGAAGCACGCTCGAGAATGCGTGCACACTCGCTAGAGATACTGAAGTTAGTTCGTCCGCCACTTTCCTCGTAGCTAGGAATCCTCACCTCGGTCCATTATCCATGAGGATATTACTCAACAAGTAAACATCCGCCCCCCTAACAGGCTGCTCCGTAAAATAGTCATATTGCTGCCATTGCAGGCGCTCAAACACTGCTGAGTCTTGGATGTCTTCCTTGCTCGGGAATTTTCTTTCGTAATCCTGAATCACAAATCGCAAGTGGGGATGCTGTCGCGCGATGCGAATTGAATGCTGGCCCCGACCGCCACCTATGTCGACAACAGTGCCTCCGGAACTTACCTTTTGGAAGTCAAAGACATCCTCGATTGATGTCTGTGCGGTCCCTCCCACGTGCCTCTGGAGGCCTTTATCGAATCGCTCGCCGCGGTGGGGGTCGGCATCTCGAAGGTATTCGTAGAACGGTCGGTCCGCTATGGCAACAGTCAGTAAACCAAGAAAGGGAGTCGTAGGGCCTGACATACTCTGAAAGGCTAGTTGAAAGGCGGTTTTGCAGTGAGAGTCTGGTGCTTGCTGCTGAGCCTGGAGGAGATATTGGGGGAGACACGCGGCGGCTTGAAGGCCAACATCGACTCTTGGAATCATCGGATTAGTCTTATGTTGTCGGTACCGTCCAAGAGTACTTACAGGTAATGAACCCAGCACGCATTATTTCCATTGAGAAGATAGCGGGATCGCTCGTTGAGTTGATATGTTTCCGGCGATGGCTCGTAAAGGACATGGGTAGCCACCGCTTCCTTCAGTGCGCATCCTATAAGACACAGAATGAGCTGATACTATAGTAACTGAACGGGTCACTGCATACTCAGAAGCACTTTCGAACATCTCGTCAAGCTTGCTAGCGTGTCCAGGTGGGCAATTCCATCATTCTTCGAGAGAAGTCTGAATAGATCCTGGTCCAGCAGCATGCACAATGCGGCACTGCTATTGTAGGATAGAGATATGCGCTCAATCCAGCTTTCAGGGCTACTGACCAAGGCATTGAGCTTTGTACAGGCTGCGGCAATTGACTTGCTCTCCTCAAGAGCTTCGTAGCCTGTTTGGACTTTTTCGCTATGCTGCTGGCTTAGGCGAACTATATGCTCGGCCAACAGCTCAACTTGGGTCTTTTCAGCGGTCATTCTGGATTGTGATGGCACTTTGAAGTTTGTGTAAGGGAAGTTGAGTCATGAGGCTCCCACCCTCTCAATCGACCCTACGAGTGGCGCCTTTTTGAGTCAGAAGTTGGCTGCCAGGTGGACGAATGCTCGCATAACGTGTGTTACCTTGCTCCACATGCCTGGCCTCCTTACCGTTGTCGGGTTGGCTTATGGCGAGCATGCGTAATGCTGTTTTCTGACCAGCGTATCGTATTCATCTACACTTCTACTCTGTCTCTCATAATAGGTGGCTCCATGATTCTCAACACACTCACATTCTAAACTAACACTACCTCAGTCTTTGAGAAGCTACCCCCGCACCCCTGCTCCATTATATATAGCGCTAACGGACATATCATAGTACTCCACATAGCCGCCCTGATGAAGCTACGCCATTTAAGGAATTGGGCTGCACGGGCGAAACGAGGGTAGGAACTGTCCCTCTGTCAGTTGATCACCGTTGGTGTCACTCGCTTTCGAGGTCATGTCATCTTGGATGACGTGAGCCTCCGGGTGCGCTGAAATACCTCCAGGATCCTTGCAGTACTTCTGATTAGCCTGTTGAGGGCTGATGCTGCAGTCATCTTGAGTATTGCATGGCTTGGTGGTATTCCTGGTCATTCTCAGAAACTGCATGATATCCGTGCCCCCAGTCCCTCTCTGGCTGTCCTGAAGGCACCGCACCCTGTCGGCTGTCCCATTCCTTCCCGCTGGGATGAAGATATATCGTGCGACAATGCGAATATGCTCGTCTCGAAAAGCCCTAAGTCGTGAGATTGCCTTGTTATAGGCGAGCCGTAGCTCGGAATCATCATTCTCGCCCATTGCGTATCCCCGGATGTTCGAAATATCGCTCATGCGTTCCAGGAAGTCTTTATGGGGGCCTGGCATATATTTTCGCATTTCCTGTTTGGATCAGTATGCGTTTAGATGCTTGGAGATGACCGCACCCCGTGGGACTTACTTTAATAAATCCTACACTCTGTTCAACCCCAAGAATGATATCCAACAATTGAATGAGGGAGCTCTGTGCGTTGCTCCCACCGCTATGAAGGAGCCACTCCCCTCCACCACCATTACAGTCACATCGAGGATAGAAAATCCCATCCGGCAGCCCAGCTTCCGCCATGTTCTTGCTGCCTCTTAGAAATGGTCGTAGACGATGGAAGAAGAAATCCTGCGAGAGATTGTCATATAGCCTCAGAAGAATCTGAGAGATCCTGTCGATAGACTTGACCAGCGTCTTCAAAAATGCCAGAACGACCTTCTGGTCACGGTCGTGTACTGCATCGATGGCTTCGAGCGCCTGTGCTATTATCCTGCCCCCCTGTGCTTCGATCGCAACGGAAATGACGTAGAACCACTCTTCTTCCTTGGAGCTAGTGAACGTTGATATGGACAGATAGTTGTCTGGCTCTGCGCAATCTGGATCTGCCCCTGCTTTTAGAGTTACGTTCCAGAGGCAGTAGGTGGCGAACGTGGCGCAGGGGCTTATTCGGAGGCGTTCGGCCACTATCCTCAGTGGAGAGACAATTGACAGTGGGAGTCTCTGATATGTCGCACTTAGTTATAGGCAGCCGGTATCACAGAATATGGACACTCACACGCCGAGGTTCATCGCCGTTCCAAATATAACCCTGTGACAAAAAGGATAGGACAACATATGCCCTGCGCCACTCTTCCTCGGTCTGGAGTCTACCTGTTGACAGCACTGCTAAGCTGTCGAGCCTGGCTTGCAGTTCCTTTCTCTGTATGAGCTTCGGCATATTGGTGATAGCAGTCTCCCAGGCATCGTAATAGGGATCCGGCAGCCTGTCAAGTGCCCCTGGCTCGGGAAGGAAACCCGAGATTGGGGATACATGATAGCGGCGAAGATCGAGATCACGGAAACGCGTCATAGTTACTCAAACAATGAAGGTGAGATGAGCCTGGAGGTTCGATGTCCATGGGGGTATAAACGTAGGAAACATCAAATCGTCCACCTTGGTCACTCGGCAGGATATTCGGTCACTGGCCTCACCAGGAACCCAATAATGGTAGGAACACTGTATTTCGCCATACCTACATTAAATCATACGCTCTTTGAGCTTCGTGTTCACGCTTACACTCAGGCTATGTGGGTCCAGGTCCAGAAATCCACAGCACATAGTTACATTCCTCGGATATTGCCAGTGCTGGAGACTCGCCCCGCTAGGGCAGTCCTCCACGATGCTTGTCGCAAGATCTGATAACACGGTACTGAAGTCTGACGCTGCGGTATATCAAGGGCCCAGCTGTTACAACGTACGTGGCTGACTCGGAGTACAGAGAAAAGCATGCTGCAGTCTCACTGGCGGTGTACATGCCAGGGGTGAGGAATCCCCTCCTTACTTCCTCACCCGTTACACGGCGCATTTTCTCTTGTTCGTCAAGCAGTTGCACCATTGCATCGCTCACAGGACCCATCCTGCTCAGTGTTTAGGACGCCCAGCGCTGGTGATGTAACCGCCCAAAATCCCTCGCGTTGCTCGTATTCACCACTCATACAGGGCCTGTATCTTGTCTCCAGGGCCTTGGCTCTAGGCGAGGGGCGTACTGAAGTCTCCATTGTACGTAACAGTTGCGGCATATATAGCAAGACATATATCGCTACCGCGACGATCAGCTGCAAGGACTGAGCCTTGGAAGCTACAGCTCAATTTGACCTTGGACTCCAACAGCACACAGCCAACATTAAAGGACCACGGCACCATCAGCAAGTCCCCGGACCAAATCAGTCCTTCTATTGGCCGCTGATCAAAAATGCCACCTATCAACTACGGCAGCTACCAGACCCAAATCTATCACGAAGGTGCAGCGCTTGGGAAAATCCCCGCTGTTACCACCAATCCGGTTCTGTTACAGGAGCATGCTCGGAGGGTGCTTAGTCCCCGGGCGTTCAGCTATGTTGCCGGCGGCTCTGGAGAGAAAGCCACAATGGACAGTAACCGGTTGGCATTTCGGCAGTGGAAGCTGTAAGCATGACTCGACAGGCGGGAAATGACAGAGGAAGAAGACTAACATGGCAGACAATAGCATTCCCAGAGTCATGCGACCCGTATGTCCAGAAATCCTTATAAACACAACATCCGGCGCTAACAACAACGGGGTCAGATGGATAATCAGAGTATATCCGTCAATCTATTTGGGAAAGAATACAAAACACCGATCATTGTCGGGCCGGTCGGGGTGCAAGGCCTCTTTCATGCCGACAAAGAAACTGGAGTGGCAGAGGTCTGCGCCGACCTGGAAGTCCCGTATACGCTAAGCACCGCCAGCAGCAGCTCGATCGAGGATGTGGCCAGCGCAAACGGATCCGGCGATCGGTGGTTTCAGCTGTACTGGGTCCATGACAAGGATATCCTCCTCTCCTTACTGAAGCGCGCCAAACAGAACGGCTTTACTGTTCTCGTGGTGTCTTTGGATACATGGACACTGGGGTGGAGGCCAACAGACCTCGATCAAGGCTATTTCCCTTTTTATTGGGGCATTGGAAATGAGGTTGGCTTTACGGATCCGGTGTTCAGGGCCAAGTATGAAAAGGCCGGCGGGAGGATTGAAGAGGATGTTATTGGGGCAGCGAAGGCCTGGGTGGCGGAGTTGGATGATCGGCCACATACATGGGAGCAGGTGGAGTTCCTGAGAAGGCATTGGGAGGGCCCTATCGTGCTGAAGGGCATCCAGCATGTTGATGATGCGCGGAGAGCTGTAGAGACTGGATGTGAAGGTCTGGTGGTTTCGAACCATGGAGGTATGTCATGTCATGTTGGACCCTTATGCTCTCTACTGATATCAAGTAGGACGACAGGTAGACGGTGCAATCGGATCGTTAGAGGTTCTTCCTGAGATTGTCAATGCCGTAGGCGACAAGATTACTGTTATGTTCGATTCTGGACTCAGGACCGGCGCCGATGTGATGAAAGCCTTATGTTTGGGAGCCAAGGCTGTCCTCATTGGGAGGCCTGTGATATACGGCCTTGCTGTGGGCGGCAAGCTTGGTGCAAAATCTGTCATCCAAGGGTTACTTGCAGATTTGTGGCAAGGTATGGGGTTAGCAGGCATGAGAACAGTTGCCGATTGCAACAGGGACTGCATGCGGCGCATCAAATACCCCGGGGATCTCAAGAGTATGCTTTAATTTTATCTCTCTATAGATTTCACACCCCATAGCTATGTCCAAGGTACACCCTTCCCTGCCCACCTGCAATAATCTTCTTTCATGTAGTCAGCGCTGCAGCGTTCCGTCCCTCCCTCACCCCAGCTTTATGCCCAAACTGCTGAAACTGGTCCTTGATTTCAATATCCGTGAACATGGCCCGGTTTTTCACAGGCTCACCCTCCAGCATCTCCCGCCGTGTTAGGCAGAACGTCAGTGGAGAGTAATTGATTATCACCTTGTGGAACGCATTATTGCAGAAGAGTAAGGTGGTTGCTATACTGCGTTGTGGGAACATCCGGCCTCACTTCAGTATCCGGGATCGTCAATAGTTATCACGCCAACGCCAAAGTCGAAATGGGCTAGGGTGTCTTTCATACAGGGTCCTGGCATTTGACCTCACTCTTAGCCACTCCAGTTTGTCAGAAAGAGCTTCTAGGGGTCATAGCCCTTTTGATGAGGTTTTCTGACCGGTTATCAACACCATGATCTATAGCTTCACTGGTGTGCTGCTCTCATTCAAAATCAAGATACCAGATCTCAAATATTGCGAAGTACGATCTGCTAATCGTAACAAGACACAAACCTAAACGCAGCGATATAATGAATGTACACACCAGAAACCCCCATTGCGGCAGCACCAGATACCACCAGCGGACGACCATCCCAATACACCCCCGAATTATCCACTAGCCAAGATCCATGTTTCCTTCCTCCGTCAGGGACACAATAGACTCATCAGAGTTCTATCCCCCACCGAGCTTCCAGCGGTCTCAAGACTTATGCGTAGGTAACAGTAGCAGCCTTCTCTCCACTTCCAGTCAGCCCTCCCCACCTCCGAAGATAGAAGCCATACCCAACAACCGCGACACAAGTAAAGAAGCTCAGAAACATGAGCGCATTACCCGCCTTGGCCGCAACACACCGGCTCTTCGCCTTGTCCTCTGACAACCAGCAGAACGTGGTGTCACCCAGAGACTTGCATCCGCCGGAAGTCAGGTCGTTAGTCAATGCACTTGGGCCGTTGTCGCAGGAGGTGTCGCGGAGGAGAACGGCATAGGCCTGATGGTGTAACTTGTTAGATATGTATATGCACGGAGCCATATAATTATGGGGAGGGAGAGAGATGGGGGGGTGGAAAGGAAGATGGGACAAAGACGCACAATTCCGGACGCGACCATCGTCAATGCAGAGAGGCCATCTAGGGTCCATGTGATGATTCCATCTAGGTAGATCACGAAGAGCGATGCGACTCCGATGAGTGCGACTAGTATACCGAGGCCGCCGCAGAAGGCCGCGTAGCCGGTCGCAGCGGGCACGGGGCTGAAGTCGGTAAACTGTCCACGGGCGAGGCTGATTGAGATGCCCAGGACGATTGCGGCGGATATTATCTATAGGTCATCTGTCAGGGACTGCGGTATTGAGAGAATTGAGGGTACGGGTTAGGTGGTTTACCTGGAATCCGCGAAGAAGAGCTGTAATTAGTTGCATTCTGGACGGTGAGGTGTTGTTTTGTGGCCGAGAACGTAGATTGAAGTGAGTATAAGTCTACCAGCGACTTGAGATGATGAGAAGGAATGAATGAGGAAGCAAGAGAACAACAGTCACACCGGTATGAAAGGTCCATTTAATAATGATACAAGGTGGGCAGTACGTAGCTTGCACCCCCTCGTGGAACCAACTGATATCGGTGCGACAGGTGCCAACCGTTGGGCAAGGCCAATAGAACAGGGCTCTTCCCGCTAAACTCTGTTGGTTTCATCCTCGTCGTTTTGTGTCTTTAATGCATGTGGCGCTAAACAATCAAGCGCTTAATGGGTGGTTACAAATATCCACACAAAGACGCCCCAGCCCCGGAGGATCATCGCCTAGCAATCTAGCCTGCGCCGATGTATGCCCCAAGCGCCGCCAAGGAGGCTTGAAACAAGATGCCATGAACGGTTCGCTGTTAACCAGCGTTGCACCGATCAGGGGCCTCGAGGTCGTGCAATGCACGGCACCACGAAACGGGCGGCTATGCATGTAGGGACAGTCTGTGTACACCGACTCCAGCTAGCGGGGATTTGAAGCGCAGCATGACTTGGACAAAAGATATCGACTGCTCCCATCTGTCTCTGATACGTGTTTGTGGTCGCGCACAGTGCTTTGGTCCGGGGGCCCCCGACATCGCCCAATCATCTGCTGTGAAAAGACAAGAAAATGACAAAGAATAGGAAGAGCTACCTGGCTCAAAATGGTTAGGTGATGCTTTCGGAGGCTGCATGGACACGTAAGGCCGCCATACCCTGTATACGGTCATCGCAATCCCCGGTGCCACTGGAAGAATGGAGCTCCAATCCTCACAAGCCACCGTGTTTCATTGCTGGCCAGCTAGTGTAACTCAAAAGCTCAGTAGAGTCAAATCTATCAGCTCAGCAGGACCTTCCAGGGTCTTCATCTTGCGCTTCTATGGCTCATTTAGCTGCGTGGGTCTCGTAATTGATCAAAAAGAGGTTTCGAGCAGCTTTCTCAGTAACACATTTTTAAACATATCAACTGCATGAACCGGAACGCCTTCTAATATAAACCGTGGTTAAAACGGTAGAATGACCGCGCGTTAGGAGGAGTTGACAAAGTCGTACAGAAATGCTTTTTTTTGTCGCCTATGACTGGATCAACACCCAGAGCGAGTAGACCGAGGGATCACTTAACGCTCACAATTCCCACTATCATCAGAAGTATGAGCCATGACATATGGCAGTCGCAGCTCAGCGTGGTGCATTGGAGTCTCGTTGCGGCGGTGTGGTTGCCGTTGTCTGGAACATTGAAGGTTTCGCGATATACTAGGTCGCGATATACTAGGCTGGAATGACTTGAAGGGTTCGGCCACCTGGGACTCCTCTTCCTTGCGGGTAAGGTATCGGGAGTTGGTGGTCGGGCTGGGTTTTAAGGCTCGTTTGATGGCGAGGAACTTGAAGCGTGGTCAGATGTTGGTTATCATGTCTAAGGAAACGGCGGGCGCTGGGTTTGCCTAACCCTACGGTATTAGGTATGTTCTCAAGTATTGGAGCAATGCTCCAGAGAGAGGCGAAAGGTTGGATTGGAAGCTGATACTGGCGATTCTACAAGGTTCACTCGGAGGCAGCCCTGGAAAGTTCCGGAAGATGCAGCCACTCTGTTCGCTTTCGTATGATTGCAGAGCCCAGGGATCATCCTAGATCGGAGTAGTGCAGGGTGAATGGCCGATGTGGCGTATCAACTCCTGCAAGGATGTCGATGGTTGGAGGTCAGCTTTACAAATAAACTACTTAGGAAGAAGAAAATATAGTTCACAACAGTACTTCATATACCGACTGCGAAGGCTCTATTAAGATGTATATACAATTGACTTCAAATGCCGGGAGATATCTAAGGCAGCGGGTTCACCAGCACCGGCACCAGCACCCGATGTGCGTGGCCCAACCCGCTCAATCACCACACACTCAACACCTGACAAAAGGGAATAAGAAAAGGATATCTAGCAAGGCCCAAGGGGAGCGGAGAACAGGTAAGAATTAAACCACTGAGTCGAGCATGCCGAAGGAAGAATGATCAAGCTCCAAGCATTAGCCATTCTAGTTGGCCATGCCCCAGCGGGGAGCGTTGATGATGATACCGGTGAGACAGCCGGAGATAATACCGGCAACGGGGAGGGTAATGATCCAGCCCATGTAGATCCAGGCAACCATGCGCCAGTTGATGGTGCGCCATGTGCCGTTGCAGAGACCGACACCGACGGTGGCACCAGTGATACACTGGGTGGTAGAGACGGGGAGCTCTGTAGGTCAGGTTAGCATGCGGCTTTTGGTGAGATGGGAAGCTCGAAGACATACTTAGACGGGTGGCGATAATGACGGCAATGGCAGCACCGAGTTCCATGGTGAACCCACGAGAAGGAGAGTGCAGAGTCAGGCGGTTACCGAGGTAGCGCATGAGGTGGTATCCGTAGGTCCAGATACCGATGGAGATACCAGCACCACCGAAGACACTGTGGGAATGTTAGCGAGGGATGAGGTCGTAGAGTTTGCAGGAGGGCCTTACAGAATCCAGATGGGGACCTCAGTCTTAGCACCCTCAAGGGCACCAGAGCGCCAGATAGCGTAGATGGTGGCATACGGACCGACAGCGCTAGCAGATTCTGTTAGTATTATGGTTCGAATAGGAAGCGAATAAGACGGGAGCATACTTGGCAACATCGTTGGCACCGTGGGTGAAAGAAGCAGTGCAAGCAGTCAAAACCTGGAGGAAAGAGAACATGTACTCGGCCTCGTTGTCGAAGTGCTCGGCGTGGGCGTGGGTCTTCTCGAGATCACCGGCAAGACGGCTCTTGTTGCTCTGGGCGGAGACAATATCCTGCTCGATACCGTTCATGAGGGCCTTCTTGAGCGCCCAGAGCAGAACAGGGCCGCTGTACCAGGCACCTTCAGGGCGGGGACCGGTGACTTGGATGACATCAGGATCGGTGGTGTCCTTGTTGCTTTGGTGAGGAGTGGAGGTGACGTTGGGCTCGGCCTTGAGGTCAGGGGAGCCGGGGGCCTCGCCGTTGGCGCTGTCGCTGCTGCGAGGGGCCTCGACATCACCGCCGCGCACAGCGTTCAACTCGTCCATGGTCTTGTGGCCGTGGTAGTAGTCGCGGACAGCGCGCACGTGCTCAGGACGAGGGGGAACCTCTCCGCGGCGGAGGAGAAGCGGACCGTAGATAAGATCCCAGGGCTTGAGCTGCCAGTCCTGCTTGATGACACGGCGGTACAGCCAGGGGCAGAGGAAAACAGCGGAGATGAGAGCCATACCAGCACCGACACCAACGACGGTACCGGCAATCTCGCCACCCTCAAGGTCAATCCTGGAGCTACCACCCTTCCACACGATAAGCACTATTTCCTGTTAGCGATCTGGATGCCGAGAACAATAATGCTAGGGGGCTCACTGGTAAGCAGAGCGGTGGTAAGGAGGAAGTAGAAGGGAACCGTGTACAAGGCCTTGAGGGCAGGCCTGGAGCGGGTCAGAATCGCGTACTTGGTGATCAAGAAGATCAACGAAGCAGCAACACCAGCCAGGAGAGGAGCGATGACCCAGGCAAGGAACACCTGGACGACACCAGAGTTGATGTCACCACCCCACCAGATAACATCGTCGGCACCAACCATCGCAATACCCATTCCGAGGATACCACCCAGGATGGAGTGGGTGGTAGAAACGGGAAGACCGATCTTGGTACAGATACTGAGGTAGACGGAGGAGGCAACAACGGCGCAGCACATGCCCAGCATCAGAAGGGGCGGGTTCTCGACAAAGGCATCGATCTCGACGATTTTGGTACGGATGGTATCGGAGACACTGTTACCTACACCGACGCTGAAGAGAAGTCAGTATATCCGTCTCTGATCAAACCAGCAAGCAACTTACGCTCCAGCAAACTCCATGATGGAACCGAGAACCATGGCTTGCCAGTGCTTCAGCGAACGCGAAGACACCGAGGTGGACCAGGAGTTGGCGCAGTCATTGGCACCAATGTTCCAGGCGTCGAGGAACGCGAAGATCGTCCCGATCGCGAAGATGTAATCATACTGATGAAGAACCATCTTGACGGTTGTCGAAGTCAGTCAAGTCAAACAAGATCTTGGCTGGTCCTTTCCGGAAGGTTTCTGGAAGGCTTCTGGTTGTTGTCGGGATGGAAGGGAAAGTGAGAGGATGATCCGGACTGGGTCTTTATATGTCAAAGCGAGTCGAAGGCAACGTGCATTTCCGAGTCAGGGCGCCAGGGACTGAGAGGGACTCAAGAGGTGGGCCAGTTCTGGATGCAACGATGCCAAGGCTGCCAAGTCCCGCCGCGCCGCCAAGACAGCCGAAGGAGACCCTCCGCTGGCTAATCCCGAGCTTGCATACAAGAACGTGTTGAGCTAGTGCCGCATGTCAAATCTCACGATGCTTCCTACTCGAGACTGCTCCCCAATGGCTTGCCTCCATCACAACTGCCCACGGCCACGCTAACTAACAGGGCACTTCTTGGACCGCTGCAAAAACACGAGATTCTACCCTTGCTCGTGGACAATGCCCTCCCTCCTAGTGGTCCAGGCTATCAGGCGAATTCCTCGACGCCTCAATTGGATCTCAGCTGCAACAGACACTATCTGACATGGTCCTTGGCAGGACAAACAAGACCGACCTGATGCGCCAGAGGCACCCCCTAGAAAAGCCTTACAGTCTTCTCCCGCACCATCGTGCCGCATTCCAACACCACCATTCGCTCGGTTCTCCTCTACTGAATATGGCACTTTCCGCGCCCCACGCGCCTGATTCCCTGCATGCATCGCATTTTTTTTGCTTCTAGCTTGAACATTGACATCTGATCAACTACCCCCCAGCCCAGAAACCGTTCCCTCGACCGCGCCCACTTCTTGTGTCGCGTGCCCAGCATGACCTGATCCTGTCGGACTCGCCCCTCTCAGCTCTCCAACCTGTTCCTGGAGCTGTTGGATGTACTCAACAGCTGTCTCCAGCAGTTGCGCCTGGGTCCAAGACATTTCGAGTGAGCACATTCCTGCGTTGGCTCAGGGGATTGGCTGTCGCCTGTGGCTGTTGCCTCCAAGTCCATACACACCTTTGTGCCACTGGTTCCCTCGTCCTTGACGCCTCCCATCTTCATGATCCGCGCCATCTCGTCCAGCGCAGCTTTGATCCTATCCCGTTGACATTTCTGTGTTTGGGCGTGTTGCTGCCGTCGCGACTCGACTCTGTTCGGCCCCGCCATGATCACCACCGCGCCTGTAGGAAGACAGTAGCCTCGTATTAGCTTTTTTTTTCTCGCCTTTGCCTCTCGCCTACGAGAGAACTCTCGTAATGCAACCCCCACGCAGCAATAAACATACCCTTCGGCCGGATCTCGACCAGCGCTCGTTCTTGGGACCGGTCATAAGGCGACCTCTTCTGTTTCGAGCGAGAATGCGACGAGGTGGACAGCATGTTCTGGTCTAGCACGTGCGGCATGGTTGGTGTGTAGTATCGGCGCCAAGTTTGTTGTCTCGACAGGCACAGTCCGTCGGGGTCGCCGGTGGGTATATATAATTTGCAACGTGAATTGGTAGGCTTTGGTTCCTGCACGAATCGGCGGCCGTGGGCCGCAGGGATATTGCTGTGCTGAATGGAAAGCGGTTGGTTAATGGCTTGGCTGCTTTAGTTGGAATTGTAGGAGTCGGAGGGACGGAGCCTAAGGTAGGGTAATTCTCCGAGTAGCTACCTAGTTGGAGTTTAGGAACTCTGTCGGGGAGACTGTGCTCATGAGTCGTGAGATTAGGCGCCGTCGGGGATTCGAATGTTGGAGGCACGGTCTAGCTCTGGGAACTTTGGGTGTGAAGGCGCAATACAGGGCTTGTCTTAAACTGTGGCAAATGTTGTAGCATTCGTTGTTGTCTCTCCCCATCAGGGGTGTAGAGTCTGTAGACTCCAGGAAGCCAAGGCTGCAGCGGCCAACAGAATGCACCACGGACCACTCCAGCCCTACCATAGACCTGTGCTGTCCCCCATTCTATTCATAGAACATTCATTCTGCTAAGCAGTGGTGCAGAGGTCATGGTCAGTCAAGTTCCTCAACTCGATAGATCAGAACAACACCAGTGATCATTGACTTTCCTTCAGTTGGAACTTCTCTTACGTACATTTCCCTGGTTTTTTAGTCCGAAGAGTTATCATTGTGTATTAATTAAGTCCTCGAATGTGCTTTTAAGAGCTTGCTTGCAACAATATATATATATATATGACGAGGGCAAGACTTTATTTCGTTGCACCTTACTTGAACGAAAGGCAAGTGCTCACCATTCGAGACTCGGTGGGTGCTTGAAAGGCTATTCGGTCAATTCAGCGGCTCCTTCTGTTTACTATTACTGAACTGAAAGTAGATAGCTCCCCCGGCCTCCTCCCCGGTCGCGGCCATTGGTGAGGTTCTGTCTGGTCAGCCTCAGCAGCATTAAGCATTTTCAGCCATGTCAACTCTCTAGTTCAATGAAATAGATATCTCTTGAATCTCCTTTCTTATGATGTCGCGTCCGCTAAACTAGGTGCGACCGTGGCGATAGCGCCCTGCTTTTCGTGATTGCGAGCATGCAGGCATTTCACGACTTCCGGTGCTGCTGTCATAGCCAAGGCTCACTGGAATAGACCTGCTCGATATCTCTCAGCCTACACAGTTCGTACTAAAACCATACGCAACTTGTACTCAGTCGACGCCGTGATTCTAAAACTTCATGTCTCCGAGTGCAGCCGCGCGCTTGGCATTGATCGCCAGGGTTTGGAGACGTGGATACAGCAGGAATGGGAAAGATGTGCTCCGATCAGTCTTAGAATTATACTCATTGATCTTACAAGACTATGCATACAGCGGCATCTCGGCACCTCGCCTCGGCGTGGCCCGTGCCGAGATCACCAGCATTGACACATGATAAAAGGTACTTATATTATATTATAACCCATGCACTCATCCGAAAACCTGGGGTAACTGGCAATATCACACCATGACCGAAGTCACATCCGCCGTCGTCCAACCTGACGGCACGGACCCCGAGACCGTGAAGCCGATCCTCGTCGACGTCGATAGGATATACACAAAGGACGAGCTCCTAATACACAACCGAGATGGAGATCTGTGGCTTGCTATCGACGGGGTGGTTTACGACTTGACCAGGTTCTCCGACGAGCATCCTGGTGGGACGAAGAGTGTGTTTTTCTACATCTTCCTTGCTCTAGATCCCGAAACTATGTACTGACGAAGAGAAGTCCTTGTCGGCGTTGCAGGCACCGACGCGAGCAAAAAGTTCCGCAAATACCACGGCGATAATATCCTGCAGCGGTACGCAAAGGAGTACAAGATCGGGACGCTGAAGATCGACGTGGAAGTGAAAGAGTCGAAAGGGTTTTTCTCGCGGTTCAAGAAGAAGAAATAGCTGTAGAGTCTACTCGCTTTCGGCATATCTGGCGTTATCGGAGTTGAAGTCACACATTATTGGCAGGACAACAAACTATGGCAACGCCAACGCGTCAGCATGTATATAGAGCGCGTCATATGGTGCGTTGATATTGCCTATAAAAGACCCATCACTGAAAGAAGCCTCAGAGCCGTTCTTGCCAGATCGCTCAGCGATCCTGCATATAGCTCGAGACCATCCTCATCCATCTCTTTGACATTCGCAAGAATAGTATCGAGCACTCGCTCCACGATGGGGCCCATATAGCTTCCGAGAAAGCCACTATCGAGTACACTCTGTACCAAGGGTCTCACTGGCCTAGTCAGAGTAACTTCAAGGCGGCCGAATGCCTCCTCCCAGTAGGTCAGGCGTTGGCCCTCGTATATCACCAACTTCACCGACGCAGAGGCTATAATCTCCTCGTTTTTGAGGTATGGTATCTCAATAGCTAGCAGATCCTCCATGTTATTTTGCAGATTTGTGACGTTAAGCTTGGCGTCGACTTCGAAGACGTTTTCACCGGGGATGATGTTGGCTACTGAGACTCTGGCCTCTCCGATTATGATGTCGCCTATAAGAACGTCGAGGGTTACGTTGCCCTATGTTGGTCAGGCCCGCTAAACAAGGAGAAGGGGGTGCCGTACCAGTGTCGCGCTTGTCAGGGTTGGGTTGTTGAGTACGATCTTCACATGCAGGTTATACCCGTTGGCGTCTCTAGTTTTCAATTGGATCTCAGGGATGGTCAAGGTCGGGAAGGCGTTAAATCCTACTCGCGTGAGTCCGCGCATGCACAAGGACGGACAAGCGTACCTTCAAAGACAACGGTCTTCTGCAAGTCCACCAAAGTAGTAATCGAAGCGATCTTAACCTTGGCCTCTGCCCGTCCACCGATTGCGAACGACGGACTGAACGCAACAGCTTCAATGAACCGCGCAAAGGCATCAAGATCTCTCAGTTTCAACCTCTGCTCTGAAACGGTAAGGCGCTCGTTTGACCCATATCTCAGCTCGGGCAGTTCCAGCGATGCAATCGGCGTGTAGTTCCCTGACGGAGACTCGTCGGCGAAGAAAAACGAGACGTTCATTGGGTGAAACATCACGTCAGCAGCGGACGGGACGTGCACGTCGCTGTCAATTACGACACCAATGCTATCATTTGTTGGATTCTGAAGTTCGATGCGTATGTTGTCGGGAATCGGGATGCCTTGCATGAGGTAGCGCGCGAATGCGGGGGCACCATAGACCACTCTGTACTGCATTAATGATGAGTCGGAGGAGTATTGAAAGGTTTTAACCTACAGAGTAGGTATGCCAGCTGCGATCAAAGTGACTCCAAGAAGGCCATAGCAGATGAACCATCTTGCGATGTGAGAGTTTCCGATGCCGCTGGGCTAGGTCAGCACCTTAGTGATACCGTCGGTGAGGATACATACTCGTCCTTGCGTACTTTACTCCTCGGCACTGTTTCGTCGTCTTTGGTAGCTCCCAGAAACAGTCTATGTTGTTGTTAACGACTGGGCTGATGGCTGTTGGATGGACTTACGGCCGACCCCAGTATCGATCACCAACATTCATGAGCAGTGCTAATATCCGAAACCCGCCCTGAAGTGGTGAATAAAAAGGTATCCTAGAATGGACAGTGCCTTACTAAGAGTGCGCTCCCAAGCCATGCTAGTAAAGCGATAAAAGCAAACGCTGTCGCTGCCTTGTACATACCACAGCTCACCGAGCTGTGTGGCTTCAACCCATAGCAGTTCGATTCAGCAAACTGGTGTAAATCAGTAAAAGGGAGATGTGCCGACTAATACATTGTTGTTTACCTGAACTACTAATGCAAAGATGGCCGCGACGATCCAGACAGCGCCCCATAATGAGTCGTAGAGGAAGTTAGGGTACGGAGGCACTAGTGCGCCGATCACGCTGATGGCTGCGACGACTTCGATGTAGATAAGGAATTCATTTAGCCATGAGGTCTCGGTGATGAATTTTGCGTAGAGGCCAAGCACTATCAGTGAGGAGCCCAGCGCTCCTAGTCGTCCAAAAACTGCCAGGGCTTGCAACACCATAGTGACAATGCCTTCTCAGATTAGTCCCACTCGAGGAAACACGCCATCATTAATGAGCTGGAAGTGTCTGATCGCGATAGATTATCCTCGGTTAACGGACCAACATAGTGACAGTGAGTGTCAGACAGCCTGAGTAAGACGATGCAGTGTAGATGCGGGGATGCAGGGTCTGACACGGTCCGCGCACATCTCTCTAGTATAATCATTGGTAAAAGTAGTAACTACAGTAATGCAGCCTAGAGCTTGACCAACTTTCCACCCCTCTTCTTCATCCTCTTCCTCAACAACCTCAATGAATACGCCTTCTGCCAATGCCGAATAAACCCCGGCGTCAACGGATAAGTAACCGCAACAGTAGACATGAAAAGCCCAGCAACCGCCTTACTCGATCTCGTCGACTTCAGTCCAAACCCCTCGCGAATATTGGGCGGCAGCTGCTCGATAGTCAACGGCCTGACAAGGGGCATTAGTATCCAAGCAATCGGCCTCGCCCACAGCGGCAACCCCTTCGGATGAAACAACTCATCCAATACCCCCCTCGCATCAGCCGTAACATACAGCTGATTCCTGATCATATCATCCCAGTAAGCCTTAAACGCCTTCCGATCAACTGGCCACATCTCCCGAGGAACCTGCAGCGACGTCCCCATGCACGCATACGCCTGATACACAAGCTCTGCCTTGAGCGGCGGCAACTCCCCATACACCTTCTCGTACATCCCAACCATGGAAGCGTAGATTGTCGCCGCAACCCAGAGCTGTAGCTCCGGGTTCATTGCATCGTACGCCTCGCTCCTCCGCTGCCCACTCTGCACCTCTCCTTTCACTCGTGAATGCGCTTTGTCGACCCATGCTTTCATCGCGGCTTTTTCCTCGCTTGTCCCGAAGATCATCGTGAAGATGTACATCTGAGTGTATTGTGTCCGGCTGATTGTACGGCTGGCAAAGGTGCTGTGGTCTGCTACGCCTTGCCCCACGAGCGGGTGTGCGATTTGGAGGAGGATGGCGGAGGCGCCGGCCGCGAGGGCGATGCCTTCTTTTGCGACAGACTGGAGCTCGTGGATTGCAAGATCGGTTTCGCCGAGGGGGTTGTCGCCGTCGTCGATTTCGATGGCGATTGAGCGGGTTGCTTTGGGAGAGAGGTCGATCATCGTGGTATTGGTGATTTGATAGATCGTGGATGAGTTGCTACTGGTATTGAGGGGCTCAGTGGGGTTTTAGTAGGGGTCAGAGACGAACATGGGTTGAGTGATTATCTGCACTACATCTACACTATATCTACATTGTGTATTGCCCCTCCATCAAGGCTGGTGCCGTCGGGCCGCTAGCCGACTTGTGGGGGATCATATGCAGTTTCCTGGGGAGACAAGGCTCGGTGCAAGGTTTTATCATGCTATCTTCGTGTATTATGGCTGAGTGGGGTTTGTGGTATATCAGTAGTAAGGTTAGATCGTTGGTGCGCAGAACGGGGCTCATGAATCATAAGTATAGGTATGGTTCGAGTGAAGAACAGGGTGTGTAAGTTGGAGATGCTCCATACCATACATTACATTAGATCCTCACCACTGCCTGGTTGTACCTTCTTGTTTCGGGCGGACTGTAAGCCTGCGAAGCATGCACCCAGATGCGCACACACGCCTCTTCGCCTCAAGGAGCGGCGATTAGTCCTCGAGAAGCTCGCATAATCTGCTGTCTGTTATGTTTAGAATTGCTGCAGAGATTACCCTGATGATTCTTTATGTCTGTGAATCTAACTCACAACTTAACACAGCGAGTTACTGTATCATGAGCGGGGGACTATGCAACTGCCCTTATTAACCTCAGACGCTTAGAAGAACAAGCCCTAAGAAGTTGTTCGGACCCTGAAGCTAGCTATCACGCTGAAACAGAGATATGCTATTTCTGACTCGATGTATCTGACAAACAATGATTGAAGAAAATCTACAGCATGTGAAAATTCCAGACATGTGGGAAGGAAGGAGCCGCGGAATCGGATCGGAGCAAAGGACCCTGATGAGCATGTGCTTGGTAGGCCTTTAAAGACACGAGCCAAGCTTTATGTTAGCGGGGATGCTCTATAAAGCGATTATATTAAAAGCTGAGTATGAAGATAACATAACTTTAGTGGTGATTTGCTGATGGTAGCATTATATATCCAAACCTAGCAAATTCGTTCTATCTATGGGCGCTTGGTCTAGGGGTATGACGCTTCATTTGCAGTGAGGTCCGTTTGTTCCAAATGTGCCTGAAACTAGATCTTGAAGAGGCCCGGGGTTCGATTCCCCGAGTGTCCATTTTTTTCCTCCCTTCACCCACAACCACAAACTCCACTTATCTCATTTCTTTTCTTTTTTGGACCTGGATTGTTATTGTTATTTTCCTAATCAGTCATCCTTCATATATGACCAGAACAGTTGATGTTTTGATGACGCTGGCATATATGAGTGGACTCCGAGGCGCTGGTTATATATTTTGACAATGATCCTCTGGAAATTGTACTGACCTCAGATACTGTTCGTATAAGGAGGTAACCTTCCTTGTCACACTTTATACTTGGACTTGAGCAGGAATAACCTTTTCTTTCCTAACCCGACCAGCTGTACGAAGCACTGTTTTCACCACAGAGAGCATTTGATGACTGGAATGATCCACGAACCGGATCTGATCGTCCGCCGATCGGCAACCCGAGCAAGCAACCAGGGGTGAGATCCTCGCGAGCAATTATTTTGGCCCTTAATCTGGTTCATCCTTGACTAGATGTTACTTATGAATCTCGTACTCTTGCAGAGATTGATTAACAAGAAGGAATTCAACACTCCACCAACAATATTCTATTATATATCCATAGGTTAAATCGGCAAACCGGCACAGAGAAATAATGCATGCATATCCTGAGTATAAATCAGGCAGCACCATTTCCAGCCAATAGCATGCAGGTGGGTCCAGCCTTAAGGGGCTGTTAGCTCCATCTCCCTTGCCAAGTCTGTCTTCTTACTGTAAATCAGCTATGAAGATGAGGTCAGTTGGAATGGATATATATCACACCTGGGGTCAGGCGGAGAACTTGGACTGTTACAGGATGCCACCCTTGACCACTCTATACTCTAGTAGACCTCCTTCGAACCGGACCGTGTAACAAGTAACTATACCTCAACAACCCCTGTGGAACTCGGACCAACAGCGGTCAAGCCAGCAGTGGGACCTGCGCCTGCAGGGCTGAAGATTGATTCCCTTTTATCCTTCTGCCTGCTCCGCGAAATAAAAGCTTCTTTTTTCCTCCTTTCTTCTCTCACCTCTCCGCATCATATCCAACCCAAATCATGTCATATCAGCAGCAATATCCCCCACAGCAACCGCCTCCTGGCGCTTAGTACGTTCCTCCCTGTACTGCTTTGTCCGGAATGAATGCTAATAGTTATTGCAAACTAGCTACCCACCCCCGCAAGCGGGCTATGGCCCTCCCCCGCCGCAGGCCTACCCTCCCATGCAATATCAGCAGGCGCCGCCACCGGAGCAGAAGGATCGTGGATGCTTAACCGCTTGGTACGTTTCAGATTGGAATGATGGAACCGAGGGATGGGGCTGATTGATACTGCACAGTTTGATGACAATGTGCTGCTGTTTCCTCTGCGAGGAAGCCTGTGAGTGCTGCGTCGAATGTCTGGAGTGTTTATGTTGCGGGTGCTGAGGTAGACAGACTGTTTTCTGTCTCTGGCGTTGGCCCTTCATTTCTCTGTTCTTATGCATTGCCAGTGCGTTTGCATTTGTTACTATACTATACCATACATCTTATAATGCTATTCGTCGGAGTTCAATTAATACATATTACATTGTTGATATCTACTCATACGGATTAAACTCATTAACAAACACCTCCCTCGGCTTGCTCAACGTACTCCTCCCCCTCTTCAGATACCCGCCATCCCCCTTCGTCCCGAGCACACCACCCCCATCGCGATCCCACACCACCTTACCTCTCAGAATCGTATACCGCGGCCAATTGACAAACTCCATCCCCTCAAACGGCGTGTAGTCGATATCGTGATGTAGCATGTTATTACTCAAATTGAATGGCTTCATCACTTTCTCACTAGTCCCCGCCTTTGCGGCTTGCTCGGCTGTCGGGTACCAGATTACAAAGTCGGCGTCGTAGCCTGGGGCGATTGTTCCCTTGGTCTCTGACAGGCCGTAGAGTTTGGCCGGGTTGGAGGCTGTGAGTTCGACGAATTTCTGGACCGAGAGACGGCCCGTGAGCACGCCGTGGCAGAAGAGAGACGGCATGCGCGTTTCGAGCCCGGGGAGGCCGTTGGGGATTTGGGTGAATGTTGCCGTACCCTTTTTCTTGCCGAGGGGGTGGTCGAATCTGGGGTAGATTCTTGTTAGTTCTCTGAGGCATTATTCTGCTGGAAAGGAGGGTGGGAAAAGAGAGAGG